>NC_061511.1:279996422-280020519 GCF_022539505.1 Lolium rigidum | reverse complement strand
TCATCCGGGTCTTCTATGGTTGTGGCACGGGTGTATGCGCGCGGCGAAGTGCTTGGATGAATGCGGCGCGAGCTTCTTCCCGAGGAGTCGATGCCGTTGACGGTGAGGGTGTTGAACCGGTGGCGATTGACGCCGTCCATCATGAGAGGCAGGTAGCGTGCTGCGAGTAGCTCGGAGTGGCCCCGGATCCCCATTGCCATGGCGTACGAGTCGATCCGGACGGTAGGGTCGATGTGTGTGTCGTACTTCTCGATGTCGCGTGGTCCTTTGAACCCCACGGGGTACGGCTCGCCTCTGATCATCGGTCCGAAGCAAGCGGGGCCGATTCGGGTGAACGCGCTCTGGCGCGGGGCTTCATCGGCGTGGCGGTCGTTCAATCGGTTGCGCGCCCGCCATTCTTGATCGTTGACGATGTGGGTTCGGGCGTCGACTGGCTGCCCGTTGGCGGCGACCATCACCCGCGCGGGGCGCGGCTCGACTCGGTTGTTAGACGAGTGGGCCGCGCGCGGTGCTGGGGGCGGGCCATTGTTGGCGTTGACGATTGCGCGGTTTGCCGCGTCTGACGACGCCGCGCGACTGACGGATGTGCGCGAATAGAGTCGCCCTTGCGAGTCGGCTGCGGCGTGTTGCTGCTCCAATGCCTTGGCTACCAAAGCCTTGGCGTGTCTGGACGAGGATTGCACCGTCTCCCGTTTCGGGGATTCTTGCGAGGACAGCCTGCGCAGCCTGCAACGTTGTCGGCTGGAGACGAGTGCGGTGGTAGGCTGTTGGCGTCGACTTCTGCCCGAGGAACTTCTGGTGGTGGTGGTGGGGGTGGCGGAGGTGCTCCGTGCGCCGCTCTATCCGCAGCAGCCCGACTTCCTTCCGGGATGTCAGGGTTTTGGACTCGGGCGACCCGGATTTCTCCGTCTGGGTCGTCGAAGTTAAGGCGTGCACTGGGAAAGTCATTCGCACGGGCGCGCTCCATGCGCCGGCGGTTTCGCTGCTGGCGATAGTGGGATACGGCTCGCACCTCATCTTGCTCGAGGCGGAATTTCTCGCCTTTCGGCGAGCTCCTTTTTCCTCTGCTCCTCGAGGGCCGCCCGGTGCGCCTCGATCTCGGTTGCGGTGGCGGTTGCGGGGAGGGAGTGGTGAAGGCGTCGACCGGGTGCTCTTCTTCACCCCCTGCCATGAAGACTGCGGTTGGGTAGCGGTAGCGCGGGGCCTCGACGGAGTCCGAGTCGGAGTCGGCCGCCGAAGAGGGAGAGGATTGAGTCGTCCTCGAAGCCACCTTCGAAGTCGCTCGGGTGGGAGACCAGGGAGATAGAGTCCTTGGTTGACGCTGTGGCGATGGAGCGAGCAGTCGGGGACGCGGCGGTGGATCCTGCAACCGACGTTATAGCGATGATGTCGGTGAAGTCGGCGTCGATCGCGGCGATGACGGAGTCGATGACTGGGATGGTGTCGGTGGAGTCGGCGGTTGGAGCGGTGTCGGCGGAGTCGGCGGCTGCCGAGGCAATGGTGGAGTTGGCAGTCGGTGCCACGACCGCCGACTCGGCATCGTCTTCCGAGGCCGCCTCGGCCTCCGCGTATACCTCGCCGGTGACCGGGCGAGTAGCGGTGAGGAGCTGCCCCGGCGCGAAGGGGTCGTGCGAGTGGCCGGGGCGAGGCTCGGAGGGGTCGCTAACGCCGGCGAGCCCAACGAAGAGGTTGATGGAGCCGATCGGCACCATCCGAGCGTGCTTGAGAGGCGACGAGGCGGGCCGGTAGGTGCTCGGCTGGATGTGGAAGAAATTGCCGGTGGCGATCATCCTGCCGGAAGCAACCGGCCGCCGCACGGGCGAGTAGGGCCTCGCCGTAGCTCGGAGGCTTGATGTCCCATGCCCCACGGTGGGCGCCACTGTCGTGGATGTGGCCACGGCAGATGCTACGAGGGTAGCACTTCGTTGATGCGAGGGGAAGGGAACATCGCCATCTACGGGTCGAGGTGCAAGAGACGCAAGGGTTTTACCCAGGTTCAGCCCCTCCGGAGAGTAAAAGGCCTACGTCCTTCTAGATCTTTATTGCTCAGTGGAGAATTACAATGGGGGGGCTCAGTCGGCGGCTACGCCGTGAGCTTACAAAGGGAGATTAGATGTCGAATCAAGTGTCCTCTAGGGTTTAAGCTCGGGGGTTTATATAGACACCCCCGATCTAGGGTTACATGGCGATAACTCCGAATCGTATTCGTTGCTATTAATCCGGGATTCGTTAACCCCCTTGCAAGTAATCTTCTAATCCCAGTCGCACAGATCTTCTCCTTAGGATCGCGGCCCAGTCGCCTTTGGGCCCAGTCGCTTGGGCGACTGGCAGTCCACCTGGGCCTTCGTCTTCACGGCGAGTGGGACTGGCGACCCACCCCCTATGGGCATATCCCCATCACCCTCCATCTCAAGCAAGCATTTGAGTTGTTGTGATCAAACCATTATATTGTGATTTGCTTCATCATGTCTTTTACTCTTCCTTGTTTAGTACAAGTTTTATCTGAATGAATATAGCTTTGAAAGTTATCAATGATCATTATGATTGAGTATGCAAGATGAGCCATATAAACTTTAACATGAGAGCGCTGCTCGATAGATAAGAATAACCTCGTTAATTGTTCTCTCGACCAAGAACGAAGTTTGCCATCACCAACTATGATTTCTTATGCACCTTTATTTGTGATTACCTTATACTTGTTTCAAGTTGAGTTATATGAGGAAGTTGTTCACTAGAATGTCTTGTGTGAATGAATATGATGCTTCTTGTCCGTATTTGATTTATCGACTCTTCACTCCATAAACATGTGGTCCTGTTTACCGAGTTCAGTTTCGCTTGGGGACAAGCGAAGTCTAAGCTTGGGGGAGTTGATACGTCCAATTTGCATCACTATTTTATATCATAATTTGCTGTTATTCATTGATATATTTCATATTTGGAGATGATACTTATGTTATTTCATCTATTTTGCATGTTTCATGATTATTTGGGGATCGCGCACCGGAGCCAGGATTCCGCTGGAAAAAGCACCGTCAGGATGCAATATTTCGGAAGATCAACGAGTTGACGGAAATTATATGAAAAATCCTATTTTTCCGGATGACGAAAGGAGCCGGAAGGGGGAGCCGAGGGGACCCGAGGTGGGCCCACCTCATAGGCCGGCGCGGCCCAAGGCCTGGCCGCGCCGCCCGTGAGGAGGGGGCCCACAGCCCCCTCTCGCCTCCTTTCTTCGCGTACGCCTTCGTCCCGAAAACCTAAGCTCCGGGGGTACATCGCGAAGAGCCACAGCCGCTCTCGCGGGGCGGAGAACACCAGAGAGAAAGAGCTCTCCGGCAGGCTGAGATCCGCCGGGGAAATTCCCTCCCGGAGGGGGAAATCGACGCCATCGTCACCGTCATCGAGCTGGACATCATCTCCATCACCATCATCATCATCTTCATCATCATCACCGCCGTCTCCACCGGCTGCACGCCGTCACCGCTGTAACAATTTGGGTTTGATCTTGATTGTTTGATAGGGGAAACTCTCCCGGTGTTGATTTCTACTTGTTATTGATGCTATTGAGTGAAACCGTTGAACCAAGGTTTATGTTCAGATTGTTATTCATCATCATATCACCTCTGATCATGTTCCATATGATGTCTCGTGAGTAGTTCGTTTAGTTCTTGAGGACATGGGTGAAGTCTAAATGTTAGTAGTGAAGTATGGTTGAGTAATATTCAATGTTATGATATTTAAGTTGTGGTGTTATTCTTCTAGTGGTGTCGTGTGAACGTCGACTACACGACACTTCACCTTTATGGGCCTAGGGGAATGCATCCTGTACTCGTTTGCCAATTGCGGGGTTGCCGGAGTGACGAAACTCCGAGCCCCCGTTGGTATATCGATGCGAGGAGGGATAGCAGGATCTCGCAGTTTAAGGTCTGTGGTTAGATTTATCTTAATTACTTTCTTGTAGTTGCGGATGCTTGGAAGGGGTATAATCACAAGTATGTATTAGTCCTAGGAAGGGCGGTACATTAGCATAGGTTCACCCACACAACACTTATCAAAACAATGAAGATTAATTAGCCGTATGTAGCGAAAGCACTAGACTAAAATCCCGTGTGTCCTCGAGAATGTTTGGTTATTATAAGTAAACAAACCGGCTTGTCCTTTGTGCTAAAAAGGATTGGGCCACTCGCTGCAATTATTACTCTCGCACTTTACTTACTCGTACTTTATTCATCTGTTACATCAAAACCCCCTGAATACTTGTCTGTGAGCATTTACAGTGAATCCTTCATCGAAACTGCTTGTCAACACCTTCTGCTCCTCGTTGGGATCGACAGTCTTACTTATCAAAGATACTACGATACACCCCCTATACTTGTGGGTCATCAGCTACCCGCCGCGAGAACATATTTGGATGATGCGTCTATGACATAAAGATAAGTCATTTACATCTTATTTATTATCCCGGCACTCGCCTCCATGGCACTCTACCAGTTAATTACCATTCCTAAGGCATGATGAAAAATCCCGACGAACGCATTGGGTGCCCTTACATTAGCAGGATCTCAAATCGGTAAGACCTCCGCGACACAAGTTGAGTTAGACTTGGCATATACCAGACTCAAGTCCGGGGACTCGAGTTTGAGTAGGTTGCGCTGTTTTTTCCCTATAGCAATTATCTGGTCATGATCTGTTGGTTGTACCAGGCGTGTTAACCAATATCCCTACGACTCTAAAAATACACTAAGTGTTGGCCTATTGTGCGTTTGATCGAGTTTCTAAGCGAGTCTTCGACTCCCCTAGACACTCAGGGGCTACTGATGTGGACACACTTATTGGGTACCTAATAGTATACCTGGTATGATCTAAAGAAGAATATACATGATGAGCCTTGAAGCCCAAGAGAGAAAGCATCACTCATAAGGGCACCCAAGGCCTAGGAGATGGACATGTCAACCAAGGAAAGCTCATGGAAGGAAGAAACTAATCTGTATACGACTCGAATAATGTGGTACCCGACACCTGGCCTCCGATATAAAGGCCAGGAGGGGCCTCCGAGCAAGGCTAAGCAATCTAGAAACATCAACCATACGTGGCACAAACCCTAGTTTCACTAGAGCATAGCCAAACTCTGCGACTTTGTAATCTCATCATCAATACAAGCAACAAGCAACACGTAGGGTTTATCCTTGGGAAGCCTGAAGCTTGGTAAAACCTTGTTGTCCCATGTGTCTTGTGTGTGTACACCGCCAAAATCACCATCATGCCTCTTTCTCTAAACCCAAGTCCATCTCGTATGAACATTGCCATGCATGGTTACCCCACTCCACCGGGAAGGGATGCATGAGCCATGGCTCAACCTTGACTATTTTATACATGGACCGACTATGAGAGGACTGGACGGCGCAACATCGTATCTTTGCTGTCATGCGTGTGTTTATCACCATTGAGGCGCTCCCGTAAGCATGTCCATTACCTTGTTTAAAGCAGGCCTAAGACCAGAGGGATACAAGGTTGTATCCTAGCCGTAGGCCGGTGCAAATGGCCCCTAAGTGCCATGCCTTGCCAGGAAAGGACGTTCCCCGGGAAGAAAAGGAAGCTGGTCTCATGGACCAAGGTCAAAAGATGAGACTAGGCAATGCCAGATCCTTGTATCGCATGCCCTCTCTTTGTCCGTTATCATTTGCCACCCCCTGTGGCACGCATCAGAGGACTTCACCTCGTCACACTCCTAGGCAAGAGCATTTTGACAGCGCCTTGTTAGCCACTGTTGTATTGCCTTCGAGTTGGAGGAGGATCTAGTTCAAAATCTCCAAGTTTGAGAGCAGTAGCTTCCTCCACTACACCATGGAACAAACATAGAGGCACCCCTACTGCCGGGAAAAGTCACCTTAAAGGGCAATGTAACTGCCGCCACCGGAGCCAGAAGTGTAAGGAGAGCAGGTTTGGGGAAAGGACTATCAGAGGCGACGAGAGCGGCGCGGCCAACACACCGCTACTAGATGGCGGCGCTGGACGGGGAAACCTAGCTAGGTCGCCTCGGGTGAGGTGTATTTGAATAAGTAAAGGTGTCTCTGAATTAACCCACATCTCTACGGAATTTTTTCCAGTATCCGTGTCCCTTATGTTTACTCGCCTATATCCAAGTTCCACCGCGGGCCTAGCCACGTATGTGCTGACATATAAACTACCCTCGAGAGTTTGCCTCGGCAGTCCGCTTGCCCTAGATGTTCTAGATCTTTCTCGGCAGGTTAATTTCCCTAGATTTTCCACTAATACCGGCGGTTTGGCTGCCTCACTATACCTTTATCGGTGGTTTATTTACCCCGGCAAGTTAATTGCCTTCTATAATCGATTTTTGCCTGCAGTTAATTGCCCCTATGTTTGGTCTATGGTGTAGTGCTCATTTCTTAGTCACCCTAGCAAAGGAGTGTTCTCCATGACGGCTTGAACCTGGGTAAAAAAAATTTGTGTGCATATTTACCATCCCTTCACCGAACAACTAAAGAAAAAGGGTAGCGATACCCTTGGCGTGAGTGTTCCCACACGCGACATTCCCTTTATTCAAAAAGTATTTATGCGCATACGGACTGCAAAATCGTGATTCAGGCCTGTGCAAGATAACAGGTAGCCATGCTCGATCCACAATCTTCATCCTTCGCGGCTGGTTTTCTGCCTGGTTGGGATCGACGACAGAACGTCCATGTTTTGTCTCAAGACTCTGGTTTTGTTTGCTTTCCGCTTGTGTCCGATCGTTTGAGTACATTTTTTTCTTGATGGAGAACTATTAGAAGAAACACTTGGACGCATACCATAAGTATATGCCTTTGTTTGCTTTGAAAATGAAACCGAAGGAGAAGATGAACTTTTATCAGCAATAACTAGGCTAGGAGCTAAGAGGGGTTAATTAGCTGTCGGAAATGTTACAATCGAGATGCACAATAAACGAAGAACGAAAAGTAAAACACTGCAGGGGACACGAGATTTTAACGTGGAAAACCCTTGCAACACACAAGGGAAAAAACCACGGGCGCCAGCCAGCAAAACTTCACTATTTCGGTGGTGTTTACAAACGCCGTGGGTGTACAATGATGCGATGATAACCCTAGCGGCGGCTTACAGGGAATATAAATAGGCGGTGGCAACGATCCAGTACCGCGGGGCTGCCGCCCCCGCACCCCCCGCAGGCGTCCCCGTAGGGCACGACATATGGGCTAACTTCGACTACGCTACGCTTCGGCCCAAGCCTCCGGCGACGGGCCTCGCTCCGCTCGTCGGAAGTTAGCCTTCCTTTAGTATATGAATTTGGATCACAAAATAACAAACTCCACCTTGAGACAAATTCCTTGTAGCATGAACTTCAACAATCACCCGAATCAACAAAGAAAACACTTGCTGGCGCCAATAGCCACTTGGGCTAAACAGTTATACCAACCAAGCTTGAGCAAAGCTCAAACTTGGACACAGGGACAGAGCTTAGTCATCATATCAGCAGGATTATCATGAGTACTAATCTTGCATACCTTCACTTTACCTTTTGCAACCACATCTCTGATTGCGTGGTACTTAATATCAATGTGCTTTGTCCTATCATGGAACATCTGATCTTTAGTAAGATAAATAGCACTTTGACTCGTCACCGAACAACTTAATGCAAGAATTATCTCCACAAAGCTCAGCATATAACCCTTTCAGCCAAACAGCCTCTTTACCTGCCTCAGCAATAGCCATGTACTCAGCCTCAGTAGTAGATTGTGCAACAGCATCCTGCAAAGTAGCCTTCCAGCTAACAACGACATCCACCAACAAGTAAACACATAACCCGTGAGGGACCTTCTCCGATCCAAATCGCCAGCATAATCTGAATCCACATATCCGGCGAGCCCCTCACCAATCCTGCCAAACCTCAAGCAAGCTTTTGATGTGCCGCGAAGGTACCCGAAAATCCACCGAACAGCTTTCCAATGTTCTTTACCAGGATTAGCCATGTATCGACCGACCAAACTCATAGCATATGATAGATCGGGACGTGAACAAACCATGGCATACATCAAGGAACCAACAAGCACTAGAATAGGGAACTCGAGACATGTACTCAATATCATCTTTAGAGCTAGGACATTGCAAAGTCGACAACTTGAAATGAGAAGCAATAGGAGTAGTAACTCGACTTTGCATCATGCATATTAAAACGATGAAGAACTTTCTCAATGTACTTTTCCCGACTAAGAAACAACAAACTAGACTTTCTCGTCCCTTTTGATTTCCATGCCTAGTATTTTCTTAGCAGGACCAAGATCCTTCATCTCAAACTCACTACTTAATTGATTCTTTAAAGTAGTGATCTCTTTCATGCTCTTGGCAGCAATCAACATATCATCAACATATAGCAGCAAATAAATAGGTGATCCATTAACAAACTTGATATACACACAACTATCATACCGAGATCTCTCAAAACCATGTGTAAGCATAAATGAATCAAACCTTTTATACCACTCGTCGTGGCGACTGTTTCGGACCATAAAGGGACCTCTTTAATTTGCAAACAAGATCCTCCTTACCAGTGCACAACATAACCTTCAGAGTTGGTCCATATATATATCCTCCTCCAACTCACCATGCGGAAAAGCAGTCTTTACATCTAGCTGCTCAAGCTCAAGATCATGCATAGCAACAATACCAAAGAAAGCACGAATAGAACTATGCTTCACAACCGGGGAGAATACATCATTATAATCAACACCTGGAATTTGACTCGAAACCTTTTGCTACTAACCTTGCCTTAAACCGTGGAGGCTCATTAGGAGACAAACCTTCCTTTCTTTTGAATATCCACTTGCAGCGGACAGCCTTCTTTTGTTTAGGCAAGTGCACAACATCCCATGTGCCATTCTTCTCAAGCGATTGCATCTCTTCTTGCATCGCACCTACCCACTTCTCTTTATCAACCGAAGCAATGGCTTCAGTATATGTAGCTGGTTCAATATCATGCTCCACCTGTTCAGCACAACTCAAAGCATAAACAACAATATCACATTCTTGAATTAATCGGGTAGGAGGTGTAATATTTCTCTTAGGGCGGTCAGCAGCAATAGACCGTCCTTGTCGCTGAACAAAAAGTGGTGAAGGTGGAACATCATTATCATCATTGTTGGTTTCAGGAAACACATTTTCATTCTCCTTTGCGTGCTCCACCTGCACGCCAATTCTGTGCTTGCTCATCATCGAAACATCGGGAGAATCAATAGCATCGAAATATCGGTAGACGGACTATCATTAAACATAACCGCCTCATTAAAAACGACATTCCTGCTCAACACAATTTTCTTAGTTTCAGGATTCCATAATCTATATGCCTTAACTCCCGAACCATAACCAAGGAAGATGCACTTAATGACCCTTGGCTCCAACTTTCCATTATCAACATGAGCGTAAGCAAGGCAACCGAAAACTCTCAAATCTGAATAATCAACGAGGCGAACCAGACCATACCTCAATTGGAGTTTTCTTATCAAGTGGAACAGAAGGTGACCTCGTTGATGAGATAACATGCGGTGGAGGTCGCTTCAGCCCAAAAACCTCTATGCATCTTTGCATTAGACAACATGCAGCGAGCCCTCGAAATAATGGTCCTGTTCATCCGTTCAGCCACGCCATTCCGTTGAGGGGTGTACGGAATGGTATGATGTCTTACCATCCCATCATTGCTGCAAAACTCATCAAATTCATTTGAACAAAATTCCATACCATTGTCGATACGGAGTATCTTAACCTTCTTTTCAGTTTGGGTTTCTACCATAACTTTCCACTTCTTAAAAGCATTAAAAACATCAGATTTATGTTTCAGGAAATATGGCCACACTTTTCTTGAGTAATCATCAATAATTGTAAGCATGTAATTAGCACCACCATTAGAAGTTCTACGGGACGGACCCCAAACATCAGCGTGTACATAATCTAAAATGCCTTTGGTGGTATGAACGGAAGCATTAAATTTTACTCTTTTATGCTTACCAAAGATGCGAGTGCTCACGTAACTCAAGATTACCTAAATCGCAGCCATCAATTAGCTCTCTCTTTGCCAATTCTCGCCATGCCAAGCTCACTCATATGTCCAAGACGCTTGTGCCAAAGGTTAGTCTTACTAGTTTCATCGGAACTAACAGCAGGCGGCAATGCCGGGCAAAGTGCTACCTCTAAGGACATATAATTTCGCAGAATTCATATCACCAATCATAATAATGAGAGAACCCGATGATACCTTCAAAAGTTTGTTCCCACCTTTGTACTTGTACCCGTCACAATCAAGGGTACTCAAAGAGATCAAATTCCTCGCCATGGAGGGTATGTGTTTCACTCCCGTCAACGTGCGTGTCATCCCATCATGGGTCTTGATCCGAACAGAACCAATGCCAACAATGCCGCACTCGGTTGTCATTCCCCACACGCACAAAATCTCCACTCGCACGGACTCATAAGAACCGAACCAATCTTTGTTACAGCAAATATGAAACGAACATGCGGTATCAAGAATCCATTCATCATCACGTGAAACACATGCAGCCAAAACAGCCTAAGCAATCTCCATCGAACTATCACTACCGACAACAACAGCAGACCTCACCCTTACCGGTGACAACGGCAGCCTTACCATTACCATCATTATTTTTCGGTTGGTAAGTTCCGTTCCTTTTCTCCTTGTTCTGCAGCCTTCCAACAATCATCAATATTGTGGCTAGATTTCTTACAATACCGCGGAACTTGTCACGTCCTTTGGACTTTGAGCGACCTCTATCGCCCTTGCTCTTATCTCTCGTTGTTGTGGTAGTAGTTATCTCGCTGCTCGATCCCGCCACGGACCTCTAACGCCTCCGCCTTGGAGGACGAACTTTCAGCCCGCACCATAAATTTCATTTTCTCCTTTTGTTGGAGAGCATCATAAACTTCCGCGAGAGTTAGTTTGTCGCGGCTCAATAATATGGTGTCACGAAAATTACCGAAAGAATTAGGCAGCGAGCATAAAAGAAGAAGACCTAAATCCTCATCCTCATACTTAACTTCTATAGACCGCAAATCGAAACAATCTCTTTCCAGGAAGATAGGTGATTCATTACCGAACCTCCCTCTTGCAACTTATGTGAGAACAGCCTTCATCTTCACGTGCAATCCGCCCGTGAGATCCTTGGACAAACAGATCTCCTCTAGTTTGACCCATAACTCGGCGGTGGTTTTCTCCTGCAGCACTTCCTGCAGAATATTATTGGACAGATGGAGTTGAATCAACGATAAAGCCTTACGGTCTTTCCGCTTCTCCGCATCGGTCCAGGTATCCTTCGCTTCTCGCCGAAAGCATCGATTGCTTCATCCGGATCCGAAGATTGGGCGAGAATCGCCCTCATCTTCACTTGCCACAAAGCAAATCTCGTGGTGTAGTCCGAACTGCGGTAGATCGAACTTCGATGACGACATCTCGTAAACCCTAGATCCAAAGAACACGGGCTCTGATACCACTTGTTACAATCGAGATGCACAATAAACGAAGAACGAAAAGTAAAACACTGCAGGGGACACGAGATTTTAACGTGGAAAACCCTTGCAACACACAAGGGAAAAAACCACGGGCGCCAGCCAAGAAAACTTCACTATTTCGGTGGTGTTTACAAACGCCGTGGGTGTACAATGATGCGATGATAACCCTAGCGGCGGCTTACGGGGAATATAAATAGGCGGTGGCAACGATCCAGTACTGCGGGGGCTGCCGCCCCCGCACCCCCCGCGAGCGTCCCCGTAGGGCACGACATATGGGCTAACCCGACTACGCTACGCTTCGGCCCAAGCCTCCGGCGACGGGCCTCGCTCCGCTCGTCAGAAGTTAGCCTTCCTTTAGTATATGAATTTGGATCACAAAATAACAGGAAAAAGCACAAGAGATTACACACACATAACACAGAACTGAATCGAGAAGCACATGTTCATCTTACAACATCTAGCTCCAACCATATTCTACCGAATCACTCGTCCTATGTACAGCAAAAACTTACACTGCACTTGACTTGGCCTGAATCAACGTATACATCTAGTTACGGCTACGCCTACACGCGCGGTTGGTCACGCGGCGCCGATGCAGGAGAAGACGCGGACGCTCCTGGCCTTGGGCAGCGGCACGCGCAGCCGCCGGTCCGGCGTGCCCCCGACCTGGCCCGCCAGCTCCTCCAGCGACCGGTTCCGCCCGTGCCCCTCGGCGGCCGCTGCCGACGAGGACGACGGACCGGCGGCCCGGATCGGCGACCGCAGCTCCTGCTCCAGCCACTGCCGCCTCTGCTCCGTGTCGCCGAGGTCCACGGCGCCGTGGTCGTCGTCCTCCGCGCCGCCGTGGTAGGCGGGCCGGCTGCCGCTGCTGCTCCGGCGCCGGTCCTTGATGGCCTTGTAGAGGAACGGGAGGAGGCCCTCCACCTGCGACGAGCTCATGGTCGCGAGGTGGAAGATGGGGTGGGGTTGGTGGGGAATGAAAGGACAATAGGTGCGTGCGCCGGTTCAGGGACTGACCTCGTGGTCGGGGATTCGTTTGGGCGGGCCGTTTTATACCAAATTCTTTCATCTTCTTTCCATGCGTGTTGAAACGGTAAAATCTGAACCAAGGATATATCTCCAATCTTCTTTGCAATACATGATCACCAGTTCAGAATTTTCGGACGGACGGTGAAGAATAGAGCTCGAGTACCTGTCACCGCCGTTTACTTTCAGAAAATATCAATGGCGGCGCTTCTCTTAAAATACGAATTCCTGCGTGTATGTCGTGTTCAATACTCGCAAAAACATGTAAATTCGTGCGTATTATACAGAGCGTTATCTGCTCCATCCGCCCATCACATCACATCACATCACAAGAACGCGTCGGCGCCTAGTCCTTTTGCGTGTGACGATTTGCTTCTGTTATTGTTGGAATAATTAGTACTCCGATGCGAACTGCGTAAATTCATTCGCAAATGCAGAGCGTTAGTGGTTCCATCGCAGCAAGCAGGAACCCGTCCGCGCTGCGTGTGACGCTTTGCTTCTTTTTTTTTTTTTTTTTCTTTTGAAAAGAGGGCAAAAGCTTTGCCCTATTCCATTAATTAAGGAGAAGTAGAATAGTTTTTACAAGGCACCCGATTACACCCTTGAAACCAAAAAGGACCTACTCTCGCGGCATTAAGTTACTCATACATTTATCACCCGCCAAAATCCATAGTTTAGCCTCTTGCTTGATCTTATTGAAGAGCACGGAGGGTGGCGCTTGCTTGCTTTTGAAGACCCGAGCGTTTCTTTCATTCCAAAGTTCCCAAGACACGAGGAAGGTTAACGATGCGACGTCCTTGCGCTTGGTCATCTTGCCCCACCATGGGTGAAGAGAAGTGGTCGGCCAAAGGTTGGGGTCAAGGGGTTGGATGCCAAGCCAAGTGTTCAAAAGGCCCCAAAGGCGGATGGTGTAACGACAATTGACAAGAAGGTGATCAACGGATTCTAAAGCATGTTTGCAAAGAGGACAATCCCGACCATTAGGCCAACCCCTCTTCTCCAAGCGGTCATTAGTCCAAAGCCTATTTTGAAGAGCAAGCCACATAAAGAGCTTATACTTGGGCGGTGCCCAAAACTTCCACACCGAGGAGGCAACCGGGGAAAGCGTGGCTCCGAAGAATTGAGCATGGTAGGTGGAGGAAGAAGAGTAGATGCCATTATCGGTGAGGTTCCAAGAAATCTCGTCCTCCACGTCCTCATTAAGAGAGACCTCGGAGAGTTTGACCCAAAGGGAGATGTATTGGCGAATATGTTGTATGGTAAAGACCGCGTCCAAGTTAATCTTGGAGATCCAACCATGATTGGACATGGCCTTGTTGACTTTCCAATTCTTTCTAGTGGAGATTTTGTATATGAGAGGGGCGATGTCGATGGGCTTTATGCCATTAAGCCACGGCGCCTTCCAAAAAGGAGTCTTCTTCCCATTGCCCACCACAATGGTAGTAGAGGCGTAGAAAAGGTCCATGTCAGTGTCATTGCAAGGATTGCCAAGACCCACCCAAATTTTGGATGGCTCTTTCCATTCCTTCCAAGGCCACCGCAAGAGAAGGGCACGGGAGAAGAAGTCGGCATTAAGAACCCCAAGGCCACCAAGATTTTTGGGCCTACAAACGATATCCCAATTGACCTTACATTGTCCACCAGAGATCTTATCGGTGCCCGCCCATAAGAAGGCTCTTTCAATTTTCTTCATGTTGACCATAGTGCCATTCGGGACATTGAGAGATGTGAAGTGGTATATAGCTTGAGAGGAAAGGACGGATTTGACAAGAGCGGTTCGACCCGCGAAGTTAACAAGTTTCCCATTCCAAGTGGGGATTTTCCGGGCCGCTTTGTCCTCAAGAGATTGAAAGTCCGCCTTGCGAAGACACCAAGGGGAGAGGGGTATCCCAAGATACTTCAACGGGAAAGTAGCCCTAAGAACCGGGGTGCCATGAAGGATATCGTCAAGGTCGATGTTGTGGCAACAAATAGGTACAACGGAGCTCTTGTGGAAATTGGTGCATAGACCCGTAACTTCGCCGAAGGCATGAAGGATGGCGGTGAGGTTTTGCACATCATGCTTAGAGGACGCTTTGCTTCTGAATTCTTTTCGGTTCGCTGACGCCGCCACTTGGACAGACATGGTGTGATTGTTATGGTTTTAGGTCGAACCCAGCTGAAGCTTTCGTCGATGATCTGGTGATTTGGTTGGACGACTTCTCCGTCCTGAGAAGCGATCTTGAGATTTGTTTTGTTTTGTTTTGGCGTGCAGAGTAGAAGAACATATCCATTGCTTGCCGTGGTAGGTTACAGCGCACTATGAGCTTCGTATCCTCACTTCTTTACCTGCCTAATTACCTACCATTACAAAACGACTGAAATACACTTCACTTGGAAGGAAATAAGGTTTCATGGAAGAAACATTACTGCAAAGCATAGAATCGAGATAGGACTCAGACAGTCAGGTGTGCCTCGTTCAAGTTTTAATTGGGAACCAAACGCCGAGCGACAGGCCAGAATTCTGCTATATGGAGTACACCTAACTTGCTAGCGATAGCTTAGCTACTCCTTACTGATACATATGTCACAAGAAAAAAAGTACTCTGGTCATTTCCAAATACAGCTCTACTAGATGACAAAATACATGTTGTAATGCCACTTGGTTGGTACCATGCTTAATTATGGTGCTATATGGACATGTATTAATACTGCTTATGAACTTGTTTTTTTAATCTACTTGAACGTGGCTTTTGTTACATGTTTATGTAAGATTTTTCCTATCTGAAATATTAGAATGATTTGAGAATAGCAGCGATATCTAAAGCTAGGACTCACCGTGAAGCCGCGAAAAGCAATTAACCTAGGCCTCATAATCAAGATATACTACATGCAAAGGTTGCCAACTGCAAGTCTCCGACGACTTGCTAAACTGATGCCATCTTGAGTCTTTGAGTATAAACGGAAAGGGGCAGATGATAATACCAACCTGACTGCTTTATATCAATTTAGATATGGAATCAGCAGCAAGCCGGCAACGTGATGATCTGGCACCCAATTGCCATGGTGGGCGCTTGGAACATTGGAAATGGACAAGAAAACATCCATCCTAATTTCATCTTTGTGTGGAAAATTGAACGTCAATTCCGTGAAATTCTTCTGTTCCAAACAGGCACCAATGTCTGGCCGCATTACATGTGTAAAGCAGGATTTCAGCTCCCCTGCAGATGACTAAGCTATTTATTGATAAGCTTTTGGGATTGTCTAAAGGGATGGTATTCCTTTGGTCTTTGCTCTGAATATATTTCTTTTCTTTTCGATGATGAATTTACGCTTCAGGTTGTAAGAGCATCTCCAGCCGCGTTGTGGTGACCCTGCATACCACTGCATGTTGTAGTATGCCAGTCGTTGATATAACATTCACGAAGTACCAATCCGCAAATATTACATCCCTCAGAGTAGTACAACAGAACATAGCAGGTCCATAACTCATTCATTTATTATTACAAGCAACATGTACATATCATCTCGGAGCTCCTCTTGGGTCCTAAGAGGGATACTCCTGGGTTCGAGGCGAACCCAACTTAACTTACAATATAAGAGTCTTACTAGGTTATACATATATTCTCCTCGAGCAGTTAAATACTAAGAGTTCGTACTGCTCGGATACTACTATTACTCGGTAGGTCTAAGCTTGCTCTCCTCCGGAACCCTCCCCGGTTCCGTAGACTATGAGGTAGTCTACTCCTTCGATACCTCCAGAGAGGTCTGGTTCTTCATAGCCGATGACTTCGGCTCCTTCAGGTTCGTCGTTGTCCTCCTCCAGTCGATTCAGACAATCTAAGCGGTGGATTTAAGAGTGGTATGAGTACGAGCGTACTCAACAAGTTCATTATAGAAAAGAGGTGTTTAATGCACTAGCTACGATATCGGACCGTAAAGTCTAATACCAATGCAAGTTTTGATAAACATTTCTTCAAGAGGTTGCTTTTATTCGGAAGAACTATGTCCGTCAGCCTTCACCGGTTTACTAGAACTTCATGGAGTTCCTTTCCAGCATCGTTCGCAGCTTCCAAATCCCGGAACAGGGAGTGACAGGTCACGATTCATTACACTCTGCGAGAGGTGTGTTGCTTTACCCATAAGAGATCTTAACCTTGGTGCCAACCGGGCAGCTTTCCCGTCCACACTTCCTTCGGTGTGAGGCCCGGTATAAGGTCTAGCCAATCATGTTCCTCCGCTACCTCGAACACCCACCCTTTGTTGCAATCTCCGACCCTGGGTCCTCGCCGGTCCTCTTATACCAATTAAGGATGGACCCCGACCACGACGTCAATTCAGGGCTCTACCATAAATTCCTTCGCCGGCAGTTGCAACCCATCATAGACCACATTACCGTGGGGACTTCAACGGGTTCCCCACCTCGCATCTTGTCTCTCGAGATCAAGTGCCTACAGTAATGCGCATCCGTTGATGAACGAGAGGTGGAAACACTTTTGACTACTCCGTCCCACTCCGGATCTTATGGTTAACACGGTTATTACGGCACAAGAATCACTGGACGACATTTGTTGTTTAATCCTAGATGGATATAAACCCTTGCAATGGAACCTCCACCATATCAACACAATCCATGGTTCCATTGCCCACCACTTAGTCATATTCATAGTTATGAAAATAGTGGTTTTGCTTTTTATGCAATAGTGATAAACATAGTACTTTGCAAGTAATTTGGTAAAAATACTCAAATGACATGAGCAAGTGATGAACTTGCTCGAACACCGCAAAGTGTTGCAGTTGGATGGTGTGGACTCGACCCTTGTCCTCTCGTTGCTGAAAAATAGCATCATTGTCCGATAAGGGCAATGGTTAAAGAAGCAATTATGCATGATTCAGACTTTTAGGGTTGTTCCCCCTTCCGGTGTTTTTATCATTTCATGTGAGAGGTTGATACTAAGAATGATTTAGGGATATTCTGTTTAGGGTAAAATACAACCTTGAAATGTTGTCAAGGTGTTTTTAAAGTCCAAAAACATTTATGGACTAATTTTCATTATTAAAAAGATAAGGTGTGATTTAAATGATTATTTTAATCATCAAATTTGGACTTAATCTTGTTTGTCTTGAAAAATTCCTTTTCATATTTTATTATGATAGAGAATTTTGTGCTGAGTGGTTTTCATATTTTTTTTAGAGCTATATTTATTTTATAAAAATTCTGGAAAGATTCAATTCAATGGGAATTTTTGAAAAGACAGAAATGCCCCTGGGCCCACCTGTCAGTGGAGCCCAGTGGGTTGGGTTAGACCCGCTCGGGTCCAACCGACCCGTGCGGTTGCTCACACCTCTCCTCCATCGCGCCGCCTCGACGAACCCTAATCCCCTCGCGCTCTGGCGATCCGCGTTGCCTTCGCCGTCGCCGGCCAATTCCGGCGAACTCCGGCGGTCTTGGCCCTCGCCATGGGGCGCAATCGAACCGTCCCACGACGCCGGTCATGCTCCTCCGCGTAGATCTGGAGCTGGCGTGGCTCCCGCTCGTCCCCGACCCCCTCTCTGTGGCTAGGGTTACGGGATCCGCGGCGATCTCGTTGCTCCCTGGTGTTCCTGGCGCTCTGGCGCCGCCGTGAGCCTCGCCGAAGTGGTGCGGGGTGCTGCGGCGCTGGTCGAGGCGTGGCTTGGCCTAGCCTGGCGCTGCCGTGCGCCCGGCGTGTGCCGCCGTGGCCGTCATGGCTGCGACTGCTGTCTGCTCGCCCTGGTATGTGCTCCACCCTCTCTCTCTCTTGACTGTTCTTCCTCTTCCTCCTCTAGCTTGAGCTGCGGCTGCTCCTCCTCATGGAGAGGCCATGCCGTGCTGCTGCTACTGCTCTACTAGCTACTGCTGTTATGCTTGTTGTTGCTGTGCGTATGCTGCTGTACTCTCTACTGCTGCCATGGATACTCGCTGCTGCTGCTCTACTTGCCATGTGATACGTCTCCGACGTATCGATAATTTCTTATGTTCTATGCCATATTATTGATGATACCTACATGTTTTATGCACACTTTATGTCATATTCGTGCATTTTCTGGAACTAACCTATTAACAAGATGCCGAAGTGCCGGTTCTCGTTTTCTCGCTGTTTTTGGTTTCAGAAATCCTAGTAACGAAATATTCTCGGAATTGGACGAAACGAAGACCCAGGGGCCTATTTTTCCACGGAGCTTCCGGAAGACCGAAGAACATACGAAGTGGGGCCACGAGGTGGCGACACCACATGGCGGCGCGGCCAAGGGGGCCCGCGCCGCCCTATGGTGTGGGCCCTCGTCGTGCCCCCGACTCGCCCTTCCGCCTACTTAAAGCCTCCGTCGCGAAACCCCCGATGCGAAAAAACCACGATACGGAAAACCTTACCGAGACGCCGCCGCCGCCGATCCCATCTCGGGGGATTCCGGGATCTCCTCCGGCACCCTGCCGGAGAGGGGATTCATCTCCCGGAGGACTCTACACCGCCATGGTCGCCTCCGGAGTGATGAGTGAGTAGTTCACCCCCGGACTATGGGTCCATAGCAGTAGCTAGATGGTTGTCTTCTCCTCATTGTGCTTCATTGTTGGATCTTGTGAGCTGCCTAACATGATCAAGATCATCTATCCGTAATACTCTATGTTGTGTTTGTCGGGATCCGATGGATAGAGAATACCATGTCATGTTAATTATCAAGTTATTACATATGTGTTGTTTATGATCTTGCATGCTCTCCGTTACTAGTAGAGGCTCGGCCAAGTTTTTGCTTTTAACTCCAAGAGGGAGTATTTATGCTCGATAGTGGGTTCATGCCCGCATTGACACCGGGACAAGTGACGGAAAGTTCTAAGGTTGTGTTGTGTCGTTGCCACTAGGGATAAAACATTGGCGCTATGTCCGAGGATGTAGTTGTTGATTACATTATGCACCATACTTAATGCAATTGTCCGTTGCTTTGCAACTTAATACTCGGAAGGGGTTCGGATGATAACCTCGAAGGTGGACTTTTTAGGCATAGATGCAGTTGGATGGCGGTCTATGTACTTTGTCGTAATGCCCAATTAAATCTCACTATACTTATCATGTCATGTATGTGCATTGTTATGCCCTCTCTATTTGTCAATTGCCCGACCGTAATTTGTTCACCCAACATGCTTTTATCTTATGGGAGAGACACCTCTAGTGAACCGTGGACCCCGGTCCATTCTTTTAATACCGAAATACAAATCTGCCGCAATACTTGTTTTTACTATTTTCTCTCGCAAACAATCATCTTCCACACAATACGGTTAATCCTTTGTTACAGAGCAAGCCGGTGAGATTGACAACCTCATCTGTTTCGTTGGGGCAAACTACTTTGGTTGTGTTGTGCAGGTTCCACGTTGGCGCCGGAATCTCCGGTGTTGCGCCGCACTACATCCCGCCGCCATCAACCTTCAACGTGCTTCTTGGCTCCTCCTGGTTCGATAAACCTTGGTTTCTTTCTCGAGGGAAAACTTGCCGCCGTGCGCATCATACCTTCCTCTTGGGGTTGCCCAACGAACGTGTGAAATACACGCCATCAAGCATATTTTCTGGCGCCGTTGCCGGGGAGATCAAGACACGCTGCAAGGGGAGTCTCCACTTCTCAATCTCTTTACTTTGTTTTTGTCTTGCTTTATTTTATTTACTACTTTGTTTGCTGCATTATATCAAAACACAAAAAAATTAGTTTACTTGCGTTTACTTTATCTAGTTTGCTTTATTTACTACTGCTAAAATGGCCAACCCTGAAAATACTAAGTTGTGTGACTTCACTAGCACAAATAATAATGATTTCTTATGCACACCTATTGCTCCACCTCGCTACTACAGCAGAATTCTTTGAAATTAAACCTCGCTTTACTTAATCTTGTTATGCGAGAGCAATTTTCTCGGTGTTAGTTCCGATGATGCTGCTGCCCATCTCAATAATTTTGTTGAACTATGTGAAATGAAAAAATATAAAGATGTAGATGGTGACATTATAAAATTAAAATTGTTCCCTTTCTCATTAAGAGGAAGAGCTAAAGATTGGTTGCTATCTCTCGCCTAAGAATAGTATTGATTCATGGACTAAATGCAAGGATGCTTTTATTGGTAGATATTATCCCCCTGCTAAAATTATATCTTTGAGGAGTAGCATAATGAATTTTAAACAATTAGATAATGAACATGTTGCTCAAGCTTGGGAAAGAATGAAATCTCCGGTTAAAAATTGCCCAACCCATGGATCGACTACTTGGATGATCATCCAAACCTTCTATGCAGGACTAAATTTTTCTTCGCGGAATTTATTGGATTCAGCTGCTGGAGGTACCTTTATGTCCATCACTCTTGGTGAAGCAACAAAGCTCCTTGATAATATGATGGTTAATTACTCCGAATGGCACACGGAAAGAGCTCCACAAGGTAAGAAGGTAAATTCTCGTTGAAGAATCCTCTTCCTTGAATGATAAAGTTGATGCTATTATGTCTATGCTTGCGAATGATAGGACTAATGTTGATCCTAATAATGTTCCATTAGCTTCATTGGTTGCCCAAGAAGAACATGTTGATGTAAACTTCATTAAAAATAATAATTTCAACAACAATGCTTATCGGAACAATTCTAGTAATAACTATAGGCCATATCCTTATAATAATGGTAACGGTTATGCTAATTCTTATGGGAATTCTTACAACAATAATGGGAATACACCCCCTGGACTTGAAGCCATGCTTAAAGAATTTATTAGTACACAAACTGCCTTTAACAAATCTGTTGAGGAAAAGCTCAATAAAATTGATATTCTTGTTTCTAGAGTTGATAGTCTTGCCTCTGATGTTGATCTTTTGAAATCGAAAGTTATGCCTAATAGGGATATTGAAAATAAAATTGTTACTACAGCAAATGCCATCCAAGTTAGAATTAATGAGAATATAAGATTAATGGCTGAATCTAGCGTGCTAGGTGGGATAGAGAAGAAAATGAAAAACTAGCTAAAGAGGAAAATGTAGCTAAAGTTTGGACTATTACCACCACTAGCAATGCTAATGATTCACATGTTGCTGCACCTCCTACTATCAATGGTAAAATAATTGGTGTTGGCAATGCTTCTACTCCTAGTGCAAAGCGCGCAAAATTACTCGAAACTGCTAAAACTGCTGAAACTGCTTGTGATAAAACTGCTGAAATTTTTTCCAACCTTGGGGATGATAATCCCATTGCTTTAGATTGTAATGATTTAGATTTTGATGATTGCCACATCTCTGAAGTCATAAAGTTCTTGCAAAAACTTGCTAAGAGTCCCAATGCTAGCGCTCGTAAACTTGGCTTTCACAAAACATATTACAAATGCTCTCATAAAAGCTAGAGAAGAGAAACTAAAACTTGAAACTTCTATTCCTAGAAAGCTAGAAGATGGTTGGGAGCCCATCATTAAAATGAGAGTCAAAGATTTTGATTGTAATGCTTTATGTGATCTTGGTGCAAGTATTTCTGTTATGCCTAAGAAAGTCTATGATATGCTTGACTTGCCACCATTGAAAAATTGTTATCTCGGATGTTAATCTCGCCGATAATGCTAAAAAGAAACCTTTGGGGAGAGTTGATAATGTTCATATTATGGTTAACAATAACCTTGTCCCCGTTGATTTTGTTGTCTTGGATATTGAATGCAATGCATCTTGCCCCATTATATTGGGAAGACCTTTTCTTCGAACCGTTGGTGCTACTATTGATATGAAGGAAGGTAATATTAAATATCAATTTCCTCTCAAGAATGGTATGGAACACTTCCCTAGAAAGAGAATGAAGTTACCTTATGATTCTATTATTAGAACAAATTATGATGTTGATGCTTCGTCTCTTGATGTTACTTGAGATACACTTTCGCGCCTAGCCGAAAGGCGTTAAAGAAAAGCGCTTATGGGAGACAACCCATGTTTTTACTCCAGTATTTTTGTTTTATATTTGTGTCTTGGAAGTTGTTTACTACTGTAGCAACCTCTCCTTATCTTAGTTTTATGTTTTGTTGTGCCAAGTAAAGTCTTTGATAGAAAAGTAAGTACTAGATTTGGATTATCGTGCAGTTCCAGCATTTCTTTGTCTGTCACGAATCTGGGTCTATCTCCCCGTAGGTAGCTCAGAAAATTAAGCCAATTTACGAGCATGATCCTCAGATATGTACGCAACTTTCATTCAATTTGAGCATTTTCGTTTGAACAAGTCTGGTGGCCTAATCAAATCCATCTTTACGGACTGTTCTGTTTTGACAGATTCTGTCTTTTATTTCGCATTGCCTCTTTTGCTATGTTGGATGAATTTCTTTGATCCACTAATGTCCAGTAGCTTTATGCAATGTCCAGAAGTGTTAAGAATGATTGTGTCACCTCCGAACATGTGAATTTTTATTATGCACTAACCCTCTAATGAGTTGTTTCGAGTTTGGTGTGGAGGAAGTTTTCAAGGATCAAGAGAGGAGTATGATGCAATATGATCAAGGAGAGTGAAAGCTCTAAGCTTGGGGATGCCCCGGTGGTTCACCCTCGCATATTCTAAGAAGACTCAAGCGTCTAAGCTTGGGGATGCCCAAGGCATCCCCTTCTTCATCGACAACATTATCGGGTTCCTCCCCCGAAACTATATTTTTATTCCGTCACATCTTATGCACTTTGCTTGGAGCGTCGGTTTGTTTTTATTTTTTGTTTTGTTTGAATAAAATGGATCCTAGCATTCACTTTATGGGAGAGAGACACGCTCCGCTGTAGCATATGGACAAATATGTCCTTAGGCTCTACTCATAGTATTCATGGCGAAGTTTCATCTTCGTTAAATTGTTATATGGTTGGAATTGGAAAATGCTACATGTAGTAACTCTAAAATGTCTTGGATAATTTGATACTTGGCAATTGTTGTGCTCATGTTTAAGCTCTTGCATCATATACTTTGCACCCATTAATGAAGAAATACTTAGAGCTTGTTAATTTGGTTTGCATATTTGGTTTCTCTAGAGTCTAGATAACATCTAGTATTGAGTTTTGAACAACAAGGAAGACGGTATGGAGTCTTATAATGTTTACCATATGTCTTTTATGTGAGTTTTGCTGTACCGTTCATCCTTGTGTTTGTTTCAAATAACCTTGCTAGCCTAAACCTTGTATCGAGAGGGAATACTTCTCATGCATCCAAAATACTTGAGCCAACCCCTATGCCATTTGTGTCCACCATACCTACCTACTACATGGTATTTATCCGCCATTCCAAAGTAAATTGCTTGAGTGCTACCTTTAAAATTCCATCATTCACCTTTGCAATATATAGCTCATGGGACAAATAGCTTAAAAACTATTGTGGTATTGAATATGTACTTATGCACTTTATCTCTTATTAAGTTGCTTGTTGTGCGATAACCATGTTTCGGGGACGCCATCAACTATTCTTTGTTGGGTATCATGTGAGTTGCTATGCATGTCCGTCTTGTCCGAAGCAAGAGAGATCTACCACCTTCATGGTTGGAGCATGCATATTGTTAGAGAAGAACTTTGGGCCGCTAACTAAAGCC
>NC_061511.1:279922533-279996322 GCF_022539505.1 Lolium rigidum | reverse complement strand
CGGTAACGTTTGAAGTGATGCACATATTTAACTTCCGCATAGATATAGTCTTTGGGCGTTTTCATGTTTTATGTAACCCTTGTACCAATTTAACGAGACCTTTCATTTGTCGAGTAGATCCTCTTCCTGCGCGAGCTCGATGAAGGGCCATTCTTCATATGAAAATACCTACGTCCTTCATTGGCGCCTCATCCAAGGCCTAACCATACTTGCCACGAAGAATGATACCTAAGTGTGCTGTTTACGGCACTCACGGTCAATCCATGTCTTTTGCCGCAGGGCTGCTATGATATCGGGGGCATCCCGGGCCGTGGCTGCACTATGAGCGGGACGTCGATTGTTTACTTTGTTCCCGAAATTTGGGCAACTTCTTTCCCCTTTTCTAATTTTGACTGGGCCTCGTCCTTCAAGGCTTTCTTCTCCGCCAACTCTTTCCTTGTTCTTGAACGCCGAGTGCTTGCCTACAGTTCCCGTAAATAAGTACGTCGGGCGGGTCTTGGCTTGGGACGGTGTGTTCAAAAATGACTTAGCCCCTTGCTTTTCCTTGTCAGAATATGCGGCAGGCTCATGCTCTATTTTCTTGGACAGCTTGCCTTCCATTTCTCATCCGACGCGCGCCCGCCTCGACTTCCTCGGCACTACTTTCCCGAAGACCTCACTGGGGAGGAAGCAGTGAATCTCCGTACCTTTGTTTTCTTAGGTACGTAAGGGTCGGGTTAATAACCGGGGCCATACGCTTCTTCGCCAGAATTGGATTGGGGGGAAACGTGCCGTTGTGCTGATCACCGAGTTCCGGACCTTGTGAAAGGGCCCAGGGCGGCGTCTGTACAGCGTGAATGAGGTGTATTAGGTGAAGCACCACAGCCACCGTCACCGCCACCGCCACCGTCACATACGCCGTCACCGCCCATAGCCACCACCACCACCGTGCGGGGGTGACTTGTTGCGCCTCGCACGGAAACTTGATAAATTTCATACGCCATAGAATGGGCCGGCGCTTGACATCTCCGTCTTTTCACCTTCGGGTGTAGCAATGTCAATGTCCGGGTCCTCCAAACCACTGGACTATCTCCTCCACGATCACCTGAGAACCGCAGCCATCTTGAATGCAGTTGTTGTGGTGGAGTACTCAGTGGTAAGCAACTGTAGATGGCTACCTTCATGGACATGTTCTAGATAGGATAATACGGATGACATGCTTTCATCTCCTTTATATATCACCCGGGGTAGCGAGGAGAGCTAGGTCTTCGGTAACTTCGACCACCGGCTAGGGCTCCGGTGCGATGTAATTTCGATCGTCGGTGCACCGGCCGGTCGGGGCTTCTCAGAAGTCGAGGCCACCATTGCTTCCTTCCTCCGCTGCTGGCTTCCGGGAGTCCATTGGATGATCTTCATCTACGCCGAGCTCGTCTCTTTCGGCGGCGACTAGTACACTCACGGTTTTCTTCATCACATCCATTTCCGTTACCAACTTCGCCACAACATACGCATCTGATCCATCTTTCTCTTACGACACGCGCGCCGTACGGGTCGTCTTTTACGGGGAACCCTAGTTTCCACGAAATGTCCCCAGGAGCATGCCTCGTACACGTCCTCGCCGTGTTCGGGATTCCCGAGGGCTTTTGTCGGGCGTCGTTCTCTACGGTGGGAACCTGATCCTCCCCTCTTGAGCATCCCTCATTGCCTCAATAAGGTTTTGGGTGGGTGTAATTATTTTGCCCTGGTAAACACACTCCCCTGTCTCCGAGTCGCGCGCGTTAGTACACACACATTTATTCAAATCAGTTAGTTGTATCACCAGACGCTCAATATGTATATATATATATATACCTCGGTGCCGGAGGTGGTTGCTACTTCCAATTGAAGATCGTCGTTTATCGACGTTTCTTCGACATCATCACTGCTACGACGGCGCCCTTCATCTTCACACTCAAGGTTCGAGATAAGAAGCGATATCATCTTCTTCTTCTCCGAGTCGGCACAAAGGAATATCGCCTTTTATGATGCCGAACATATGGTCTTCAGCGTCCAGGATCATAGTTGTCCGAGAATCGGGTCAGCTCTATCGCCGCCATATGTCGGTCCTGAAAACATGTAGTCAAAACAAATTAATTGTGTATATGCCGAGCATTATCACATCTCTTCTACATATAAAGAGAGAGGGCGACGAGGGAGGCGAGAGGGGGGTCGACGCGGTGATCGCGTGGCCGAGAGAACGGTGGTGGTGGCGAAAGGGGGACGCGGTGACCGCGTGACCGAGAGGCCGGTGGCGGTGGCGAAAGGGGGACGCGGTGACCGCGTGGCCAGAGAGACCGGTGTGGCGGTGACCGAGAGGGCTGTGGCGGTGCAGGGACACATAACCCTCGCCGCGGTGACCGCGTGGCCAGAGATCATTAAGTTTTCTTAAGTTACGGAATTTTGATCATTAAGTTATCTTAAGTTAAAATTTTGATCATTAGAATTTTTGTTAAATTTTGTTACATATTACATATTTGTTAAATTTTGTTAAGTCAAACTTTTGTTAGTGTACAAAATTTTTAGTTAAGTTAAAAAAACAAATTTTAGTAAAAATTTTAGTGATCAAAATTCTGTAACTAGCTTAAGAAAACTTAATTAGTCAAATTTTAGTTAGTTTACAATTTTAATTAACAACACGTTAATTCGTTTAAGTCAAATTATTGTAGTTCTTTTTAAGTCAAATTTTAGTTTTTAATTTTACACAAACTTTTAACTCAAATTTTAGTTATTTTTTGTTTTAAAATTCACAAGAACAAAAACTAAAAAAAAAAGAAAAAAAATGCCGGGGCGCTAGCTCTCCTCTCCCTCTCTCTGTCTCTCTCACACGCGCGCGCGGGCGGCGCGCGCGCCGGCCGGCCTCTCTCCTCTCTCTCTCTCGGGCGAGCATCTCGGCGGCGGCGGCAGCGGCGCGCGCGGCCACGGCGCCGCGCTCTCTCTCCCTCTCCTCTCTCTCGATGCTGCGAGCGGCGGCGGCGGCGTACGAGCGGCGGCGGAGACACGGACACGGCGCGCGCGCGCGCAGGTGTGGGCGGGGCGGCGACGTGCGAGAGCGGCGGCGGCGACGGCGAGTGCGGCGACGGAGACGGCGAGCGCGGCACTGTCGAGCGGCGGCGAGTGAGCGACGAGCGCGGCGATGACGGCGGAGCGACGAGCGCGAGGAGGAAGAAGATCGAGGCGATGCGCCGCGGGCGGCGCGATATTTATAGGGAGGCGGCTTTAGTCGCGGTTGGGGTCCCCAACCGCGACTAAAGGTAACCCTAGTCGCGGTTGGGGACCCCAACCGCGACTAAAGTATTTCGCGGGATTTGAGCGGTTCCGCGGAAAGACCCTTTAGTCGCGGTTGGGGTCCCCAGCGCGACTAAGTCTTTTCAAATTTCTTTTCAATTTTCTTTTCAATTCAAAATGTTGAAAATACAAATAATATACCAAAAAAATCAGAAAAATAAAACTAATTCAATTCAAAATGTTAATAATACAAATAATATATCAAAAAATTCAGAAAAAATAAAACTAATTCATTTCAAAATGTTAAAAATACAAATAATATACCAAAAAATTCATAAAAATAAAACTAATTCAATTCAAAATTTTAAAAATACAAATAATATATCAAAAAATTCAGAAAAATAGAACTAATTCAATTCAAAATGTTGAAAATACAAATAATATACCAGAAAAAAATCAGAAAAATAAAACTAATTCAATTCAAAATGTTAATAATACAAATAATATATCAAAAAATTCAGAAAAATAAAACTAATTCATTTCAAAATGTTAAAAATACAAATAATATATCAAAAAATTCAGAAAAATAAAACTAATTCATTTCAAAATGTTAAAAATACAAATAATATACCAAAAAATTCATAAAAATAAAACTAATTCAATTCAAAAGTTAGTTTGGCCCCCTCTTCCCGCCTCTTTCCATGACCCCCTCTTCCCTCCTCGTCTTCCCGCCATTTCTTCCCGCCATTTCTTCCCGCCAATTGTTTCCGTCAATTTCTTCAGGCCTCTTTCTTCCTTAAATTTTTCCGCAATTTCTTCCGCCACTTTCTCCCCGCCTCTTTCTTCCGCCTCCTCTGTCTTCCAGCTCCCATTTTCCCGCCATTTGTCACTACATATAGGTAGCCGGCTAGCCGACATCACATCTCTACAATCTCTCATCACTCTCTCATGGCTTCCACCGCACCCGCTCTAACCTACCGGCGGGTGGAGGAGCTTTGCGCCTCGAACTACCCTTGCCCTCCGGGCTACAGCGTCCCTGCGGCATTTGGAGCCTAGCGCCGGCGGCGTGCCGGTCCCTCCCGTCCCTCGAGTGCTGCGCGCCGGGCGGCCATCACGAATCACTACTACCTCGACCTCACGCCGGAGCGGCGGATGAATCCCGGCGGCATCCAGATAACCGGCATACTTGGGACGCCTTCTTCATCAATCGGCGTGAGAGGGCGCTCGCCGGGTATGAGGAGGACGGTACGCCTCACGGAAACTTCCACGAGGCCGGCCGTCGGCTATGGTGGTACGGCCGGACTGCGGAGCGTCATGGACTACATCACGGCCGGCGATATCCCCGCTGCGCTACCCTCGAGTTCGAGCCACGAGCGCCGCCGGCAGCCGGCGGCGGCGACGGCGGCGGCGACGGCCGGCAGCTTAGAAGCGGCGACTACCGGTACAACGGCGGCGGCTATGAAGACTACGAGTATGCATATTATACGCCTAGGCGGGAGTATGACTAAATCACTCCAAATTTCATGTATGCGGGAGTATGACTTAGTCACTCCAAATTTCCTATATGCGAGGAGTATGACTTAGTCACTCCAAATTTCCTATATGCGGGAGTATGACTTAGTCACTCCAAATTTCATGTATGCGGGAGTATGACTTAGTCACTCCAAATTTCATGTATCATCGAGTGCTATCTCGAGTCAATTGAATCATTCGAAAATGGACACCAAACACATCACGGGTAATATAATTCACATGATTCATTCAACAAAGTTTGGTACAATAATAAATTATTACACATCATTTCTTCCCTTGTGTCCACCAACGCTTACGATTGTGCAGTATCCATGGAGCATCCTCATCATTTAACTTAATGCTTGGGTCGGTGTTCGCTTTGAAGGGCGGAATTTCAGCAAACATATTATAATCTTCGACATGTCATGTCTTGTCCTCCACTCCCACGATGTTTCTTTTCCACTGAAAGAACAATGTGGCGCTTTGAATCATCGCATGATGTGCTTGATCGTTTTCTTATCTTTCGTTTCCTCGGTTTGCTACTCATGTCCTTCACATAGAAAACACGAGCGACATCTTTCGCTAGGACGAATGGTTCGTCAAGGTAACCAAGATTGTTGAAATCCACCATTGTCATTCCAGTATTGCTTGGTCCACCTTTACCCCACCTCTGTTAGCTTGAACCATTTGCACTGGAACAAAGGGACCCTAAAGGAGGGTCCATAGTCAAGTTCCCATATCTCCTCTATGTAACCATAATATGTGACCTTTTGCCCATTCTCGGTTGCTTGCATCAAAGCGGACACCACTTGTTTTGGTTGGTGCTCTTTTTATCTTGGGCGATCGTGTAAAATGTATTCCCATTTATCTCGTACCCTTGGAAAGTCGTTATAGTCGAAGATGGTGTCTTGGCCAACATGTACGGCTGATCTACAACCTTATTGTCACTCATTAAATGTTTTCTCAACCAAGCGCCGAAAGTCTCCATGTGGGCCTTCCTAATCCGAGGATTCGAGGCTTCCCGGGGGTTGTCAGAGCGTAAAATATTCTTGTGTTTCTCAAAGTACGGAGCCACCAAGTTGGAATTGAGTCGAAGCTGTGTGGTGTGCTTCGGTCGAGAGAATGGCCGTCCATACATATCATTGATTTCCTTCCGATCGTGCCTTTTCCACTTAGTCTCCCCTCGTGCGCGATTGAGGAAGACCAATCGGCTTAAGGTCGGGAACAAAGTCAACACAAAACTCAATTACCTCCTCATTTCCATAGCCCTTGGCGATGCTTCCTTACTGGCCTAGCACGGTTACGAACATATTTCTTTAATACTCCCATGAACCTCTCGAAGGGAACATATTGTGTAGAAATACGGGACCGAGAATGGAAATCTCATCGACTAGGTGAACCGGGAGGTGCGTCATAATATTGAAGAAGGATGGCGGGAACACCAACTCGAGCTGACAAGACATTGGATCACATCGTTACGTAACCGTGGTAGAACTTTGGATTGATTACCTTCGAGAGATTGCATTGAGGAATGCACATAGCTTCACAATGGCTACTCGAACATTTTCCGGCGGGAGCCCCTCAAAGCAATCGGAAGCAATTGCGTCATAATCACGTGGCGGTCGTGAGACTTCGGGTTTTGGAACTTTTTCTCCGCCATGTTTATTATTCCCTTTATATTGGACGAGAATCTGACGGGACCTTCATCTTGCTCGAGGCATTCAAAAAAGATGACCTTCTCTTCTTTGGTCGGAGCGTAGGCTGGCACGACCTTGAAACCGTTCCGGATGCGGGTCATCGGGGTCTTTCAAACTTTCTTTGGTCTGCCGTGCTTCCTTTGTATCATTTGACTTCCCGTACACGCCCAAGAAGCTTAGGATGTTCACGCAAATATTCTTCGTAACGTGCATCACGTCGATTGCGGAGCGGACTTCTAGGACTTTCCAATATTCTAGCTCCCAGAATATAGATTTCTTCTTCCACATGGCTACGTGCCCGTCGGCTCCCTTCGGAGCTGATTGTCGCCGAGGACCCTTTCCAAAGATGACTTTCAAACCCTTGACCATATCAAATACCTCGGCACCGGTGTGTTCGCAGGCTTCGGCCGGTGATCTGCCTTGCCTAGTTGTAATGCTTGCCTTTCTTTCTTCTTGGATGACCTTTCGGAAGAAATCGACGATGCCCAAGGTACACGTTCTTCTTACAATTTGGCAAATGTACACTTTCGGTCTCATGTAGCGGTGCGTGCATGCATTGTATCCCTTATTTGACGATCCCGAAAGGTTACTAAGAGCGAGGCCAATCGTTGATGGTTACGAAAAGCAACGCTCGTAGGTCAAATTCCTCTTCTTTGTGCTCATCCCACACACGGACACCAGGTCTGCCCCACAGTTTGTAAAGCTCATCAACTAATGGCCTTAGGTACACATCGATGTCGTTGCTTGAGGTTGCTTCGGACCTTGGATGAGCAACGGCATCATAATGAACTTCCGCTTCATGCACAACCAAGGAGGAAGGTTGTAGATGCATAGAGTCACGGGCCAGGTACTATGGCATGGAGCTCTGCTCGCCAAAGGATTCATGCCATCCGTACTTAGACCAAATCTTATGTTCCTTGCGTCGGCTGCAAAATCTTTGAACTCTCTGTCGATCTTTCTCCATTGCGTTCCATCTGCGGGGTGTCTCAACTCCCCGTCAGGCTTCTGGTCCTCTTTGTGCCATCGCAACAACTTGGCATGCTCTTTGTTCTGAGCAGACGTTTCAACGTGGTATTATAGGAGCATACCACATCACCTTGGCGGGAACCCTCTTCACGGGTTTCACGGCCCTCAACATCGTCACCGGGGTCATCGCCTACGATCTTATAACGCAATGCGGTGCATACAGGGCATTCATTCAAATTCTCGTATTCACCGCGGTAGAGGATGCGGTCGTTGATGCATGCATGTATCTTCGAGAACCTCTAAACCTAGAGAGCGAGACAACCTTCTTTGCTTCGTACGTAGTGGCGGGCAACTCGTTATTCTTTGGAAACATATTCTTCAACATTTTCAGCAAGTTTTCAAATGCCGAGTCAGCTACACCTGCCTGTGCCTTCCATCTCGGCAAATCCGATGTGCGGCCCGGCTTTTCGAGACCATCATCGCATCCGGGGTACGGCGCCTTCCTGTGATCCTCTAACATGCGATCCAAATTCTCCCTCTCTTTTTCAGTTTAGCGGCGTCTCCGTGCATCGGCAATGGTCCGACCAAGATCATCAACGGGATCATCACGTGCCTCTTCTTCACCTTCCCCTTCACCTTCGGCATCCTCCATGAAAGTATCACCGAAATGAGAAAGATAGCTTTCATCATTGAAATCATCCCCTTCTTCATCTTCTTCCATTATAACCCCTCTTTCTCCATGCTTGGTCCAACAATTATAGCTTGGCATGAAACCGTGCCGAAGCAGGTGCATGTGAACATCTCTTGAGGAAGAGTAACCCTTCTGATTCTTACACTTAACACATGGACGAGATAACAAAACCCCACTGCTTATTCGCATTAGCCACTACGGAAATCTTTCAAACCCGTCTTGAACTCGTCGGAGAGTCGGTTACAGTACATCCATTGCCGATTCATCTGCATTATTATAATATAAAATATATAATTAACCATCATGCATTTGTTAAACTAACTAGCTACAAACAATATAAATTAAACAATGAACTACACACACATGCATATTTTATCAATGACACATCAAAGGTTCAAGTTGCTAACCGCGATCGAGGAGGAAAAAATAAATGAGAAAGCTCAAGTGTGACTCCAACACTTCATATCATGTTTGTTTCATGCTCTTGGGGCAATTCATCAAACACCTTATGTGCATAAGAGGAACCAAAAGCAAACCTAACACTCACTTGTGAAGTTTGTGAAGAGAATGGCTCCAAATGGCTAAGTGTTGGCTGTTGGATGGGTATATATAGGGGAGGGGCTTTAGTCCCGGTTGGCTAGCCAACGCGACTAAAAGCCTTCGAGCACCTGTTAGTCGCGGTTGGGCTGGCCAGCCGCGACTACAGCCCACGTGCACCGGTGGCCACCGTGCGCCCTGGGCCCAGGCCTTTGGTCGCGGTTCGCCACACGAGCCGCGACTAAAGACCCCATTAGTCGCGGTTCCTTTACCTTCGCGACTTATGGGGCTTCCCGGAAGCCTGTTTTTCCACCAGTGGTGTGTTCGACGGATGTGCTAGAATTTGATCGGTTTTGAGTTTTGTGTGGTTTTAGTCCCGCTCTTTTGGTCTATGGTTCTCATCATTCTACTAGCACTACAAAAAGCTTCAGCCTTAACGCCCCTAAGGACGTTGTGCAGCCTTGCCTCGGGCTCGTAGAGTCAGGTTTCTCGTTTAGCCACAATGGATGAGCCGCCCCACGACCATGGTTGCATCTACAGTGTGTTGGTACTTTGTGGCATTAGCACGATGATGTTCCTTATGTCTAATACAACAAGATCTACAACAATAAGCTAGTTCCCCAGCCCGGTGATGGAGGTGTTAGGACAGCGGTGCGCCTTCGACTCGCACCCCTGTAATCATCGCTAGGTGTTACAAGGAGTGCGGTGTAGGTGCGCTCGACTATGCCGTCGTGTTGGTGGCGGGTGGTAGAACACCACAACATTGATGACCGGCATTGTGCCGCCATCATCCACCGTGTTCCTTTTGATCGCTCTAGCATCATGGAATGGCCATAATGCACTTCTTCAAGCTCCGGGGCACTGAGTGCGTCATCATCGCGGTGTTCCACAAACACATACGATAATAGTGACATCTCAATGAGTTGCATGCTTCCATAGGCGTAGCAATAGGAAGGAGGCAACTAGCTCCTCAGCTAGGGCTAGAGAGAGACAAAAATGGCTACAAATGAGTTTTGATAGCCTATACAGGATCATGGAGAGAAACTGGCAAGGAGAGAGACTGGAGGCCGGAAAATATGTGTCACGTGGGCCAACTTAGAGCCTGCCGAATTATTCCGTTTGACATTGTTTTCTCGTGTGTAAAAACACTCACAGTTCGAGATAGATCGAGAACACCAAGTTCGGTGTGCCAAGTTTTAGGATTCGGAACTTAGGATTCAACTTAACTAACCTCTACAAGTTATGCTTTTTTTTAAATGGCCCCTACAAGTTAAGATAAATGCTTAAAATGAAAATTTCTCTTTTACAATCTTTGATTTAAAAAATAAGAAGGTTAAACACTCGTGGGCTGTTCGGCAGCTTGCAAGCATTGTTGTGCAGTCGGCATAGGTGCACATATGCATCACTTGTTGGCGTACCTTTATAGGCAACGCATGCACGGGTGTTCGAGTTGGACTTGGCACATCTTGTTCCTGTGTTATGCACTGGATCAGCAACCAGTCAAAAATTCGGCTTTCACATCGCCACCCCCTCGCTTCTGCTTGGGGATTTTTTTGCTAGCGTGCACTGTGATTTTTCGCCATTTTGCTGCTTCAGTTTTCCAAAATAAGCCAACATGGTCTATCTCGGGTTAGTGTAATTGTGTGGATGGCTCAGTTGACCAAGATTTCAGTTCGTTTACAAGTGGCCTAGGATTTTGGCAGATGTGAGATGTGTTCTCTTGTAGGTAAACAAAAAATTAGAAGTACGGCATCTTAAGTGTCTCTTTTCAGCTGCGTGTATAAAGTGTTTTGCCGAGAATCGCAATCTTAATCATATGATCTAATTTGTGCCAACGATATGCTGCAGATTATACTGAGATGTCCAATCAATTAAAGTGGTGTCCGCTTAACCTTTACCGGGTTGTTCAACAGAAATGCTCATCTGATTACTATGTGTCATGGATATGTAAACTAGGTATACCATGGCATAGTCTCATTTCCGGTAAGAACGAGTGACCCACAGATGGTAATGAGGCCTATGGCCCATCGGGTGGCCCAGAGAAATCAAAGAGGAGGAATCCAGTCGGATCCTGATTCCTAAATGACCGGATCCGTGCCGACCTTAGAAGTAGTCGTATCCTTGGCGTAACAAGACAAGGTAGCTTACCATAGATTAGACTTAGTCGTATCCGGATGGAACTCTACTCTTTGTAACCCTAGATTCGGAGCCTTTATAAGCCGGATCCTGCGAGCCCTAGAAGCAAGACACAAATCATTGTAATTTCGCACTAGTTGCTCAATAATTCCAGACAAGCAGCGATAGGTCCTCGCCACCGTCGTGAGGTTTCCGAAGCTGGGTAGCTCGTGTGTCCCCGTCCTGGTTACTCCTCGCCGTATGGCCCCCTCTTCCTCCCCCCTCCGTGAGGCGCCCCTCACCGGAGTACCGTCAAATAGGCATCGACAATATGAACCGTTGTGGTAGATGTCAAATTTCTCATACGACGTTACATCTTTAAACTTTTTTTGTGTATATCTTTCATTTCGCTAGCATATCATATCAAGAAAAGGGATTCATCCAGTTATGGATTGTCTACTTTTGCTCCCGTCTCTAATTTCGGCATGTTTGAGATTTATAAGTTTCCTTTATCACACCACGTGCAGGTTCGCAGTTTCTCACAGTACAAGTGTACCAGATGGACCGCGGATGTTCCTCAACGAAAATATCTAAATATGTTGCAGAGGAAGATATCATCAGCAACCTACCGGACGGCCTCAAAGACAAAATTCTTTGTTGTCTGCCGATAAAAGAAGCTGTTGGAACTTGCCTCTTGTCAAGGAATTGGCGGTACACATGGACTTCGATGACCGAACTGATGTTCAGGGGAGATGATTTTGCTTCAGAAAATGGAAATGAAAACGATCTTGAATCCAGGTTTGTTAAATTCTTTTTTTGAAATAACCAGCATGCTGGATTTCATTGATTAGCAGAGGGAAAATCTTTACAAGTGACCCACAATGGACCAGTTCTAAAGTTTGGACTGAATACCCAAGGGATTGAAATATCTACTGGAGGACACATTTATCGTTGGATGCTCATGCTTTCGAGAAACAGAATTAAGGAAATTCAACTTATGACAAGTATGCATCACGATTACAACATCCCTTCTTGTTTTTTCTCCTGTGCCGAGCTCAAATATGTGCATCTGCGGCTATGTGCATGGACAACCTCACAGTTGCCAATGCTATCTAAAGCCTTCAAACAATTGCACACTCTTCATCTAGAATACTTTTGTGTTGAAGGAAACAATTTTGGGGATTTAGTAGCAAGTTGCCCAAATTTAGAAAAGCTTACTCTCTTTTGGCTTATCAGCTTTGTCAATATCAATATTCATTCAACAAAGCTCAAGGTACTAACAGTTCATGGCCGGTTTAATCACCTCAGTCTGGACACTCCATATCTTACTTCGGCGGTCATCAAACTGAAACAAGTCACTGGTGACACTTTGAACGGCAGATGCAATTTCAATGTTTCTCAATTTATTGCTTCTCTTTCAGATGTTAAAAATATTTCACTTCATGGGTCAATATTTGAGGTAATAATCAGTGATAGGCCAGTTTTCTTTGGTGCTTGTTGTTTCACAATTTTGTATTATATTTATGGACCTCTTGCTAGTTTACAGCATGCAGAACATGAATTCTTGGTTCTCAAGCCGCCAAAATCATTCAAGCAGCTTATAGAGATAAGCCTGTACTTAGACCTTGGTAATCTGAAGCAGGCAAATCTTTCTCTTTGCTTATTTCAGCATGCCCCCAATTTGCAGCTTATTAATCTAAAGGTGAATTGATGAAATCTTTGGCTTGATACAAATTATAAATAAATCTCCATAGCTCTTGTTAATATACAGTTTATACTTTGCAGCTCACTTCCAAGAAACACATGCTACCCACAGTGCATTTCTGGGAATCAATAGACCGTCACGTCTGTCTCTTCCAGAATGTCCGTGTAGTTGGTATGATCGATTTCACTGGTTGCTCTGCAGAGCTAGCGTTCTTAAAACTTATACTTGAAGATGGACCAGTGCTAAGAAAAGCAGAAATAAAAGATAAAGGGAAACTGAGAAAAGATGACCTCAAGAACCTCCTGAAGATGAGAAGGGCATCGAAGGATGCAGAAATAGTGATTCTTTGAGGCTTGGTTCCACCACTCTGAAAAGGTTCAAGCCTATTATTTTCTAGTGAAGGAACAGTACATACATTTACATGCCAACCGGTCTATTCTGTTACTTGCAGAACTTGTTTTTTTTTTTACATAAAGGGGGCAACATGCCTTTTCTAGTGCCAGAACCCTGCCTCTGCATCGACTGATGTACGTAGTCACATATAAAAACTATGTTTAGTCTTCGTAGGAATACATAGAGCTTTATCTAAACGAAAACTGCAGTCATTCTATTTAAACAGAAGGCTCGAAAGCCCAGCTTTAAATTAACAAAATCATCAACCGGCCAGGAGTTACAACAGAACACAACAACACGCACACCACGGCAAGAAAGATACAAGGGGACACACAGAACGAATTACAATACTGCACTAAGAGCGAGGACAAGTTTGCAGAAGTGCAGACCCCCGCTGTTCGGCACCAAGGACACCAGCCGGATGCATGGCGAGGCACTACCAGGAGCAGAATTGTAGTCTTGAATCCGAGGAGAACAACCAGGACTACGAGCACCAGAAGCACCAACCTGTTCTCATGCCGAAGAGGGCCCCTGCCCTCTCGCCTGGCTCAAGGCGTCGAACCATCGGACATGAGAGAAGCTCACCCGAGAGCTGCAGAGGTGTTGGGCTCCGGACCCAGCGCCGCCCTGGAGAAAGACTACCTTGATGCAGATCACACCATACCGGCCACACTGCCGAGTACTTGGACACCCACCAGCGACGAGAAATCCGCCGGGAGCACCCGCAGAGGACGAGCAGACTGCCGTGGACACACGCATACGGGCCAGAGATCACCGCAGCTGCTCAAGGACCGACATTGCCTAAAAGCTGCAGCCTTTAGCTCCGCCACCCTACCCAAACCTCCCCAGGCGGCGCCTCCAAGAAGGTCACGTCACAGCAGCGCGTCGCCGCCGCCTAATCAACGATATTTTGGACTTTCATCCAGGAGGTGGGGAAAAGGTGAGCATGAGCCAAGGACAGCAGCTACTACCTCCGAAACCGGCGTGAACTGTAGATCCACGCCGCAGACGCCGCCCGCCGCCGCCTCACATCCCGAGGAGTTGAGGACGGCGGACCGAGGCACCCACCACGATGCCTGCCGTAGGACATCGGGGGAAGACGAACCAGCGCCCTCGCTGCTCGTCGACCAGACGCATCGGGGTCGCCCGCCCGAGGCAGCCCCAGATGAGGCCCAAACCTAGGCCAGCTGGCCCAGATCTGGGCCTGCCACCACCACCCATGGCCACATGCACGCCGCCGCAGGGCCACGCCAGCCAGCCACTAGCCGCGCCGGCACCCGGCCGGAGGTGCGTCTTCACCACGCCGTGGTCGGGCCACCGCGCCGCCACGCCAGACGTCGAGCACGGCGCCCCCACTGACCGCGCCAGCCCGCGTCACCACAGCCACGCGGGGAGAGAGATGCCCCACCGTCGCCGGTGCCCTGGGGCTTTGCCCGGTGTAACGGCCCCGGGTAGTACCCCTACTAGATTTGTTTGTTCTTTTCTTTTTGTGCACCATCATGGCATATGCATCATCATGTCATTCATGTTTTATCTAATAAAATAAAATTATTTTGTAATCCCTTGTATCGCCTTTTCCCTCTCATATGGTTTTAATAAACCCCTTGTCTCTCTTTCCCATCTAATAAACCCTAAAACCAAAATAAATGAAACTATTTTATAAACCTAAAATATTTTGTTTTGTCTATCTCATCTCTCTGTTACAAGTTCAAAATTTAATCGATTTTATTTCAAATCAATTTGCAAAACAGCTTTTAAAAAGGGGAAAACAATTTCAAAGCAAAACCCTCCCCTCCTCCTACCTGGGCCTCTCTCTCCCCCTGGCCCGTCATCCTTTCTCCCTTCCCTCTCCCACGGTGGCCCTTTTCTCTCCCCTCCGGCCCAACCCACCTGGCCCGAGTACCCCTTCGCAAAGCGCTCGGTCCCTTCTTTTTCGTCCTCGCTGGACAACGACGGGAGGGACGCACGCACATGGCGTGGTCCTCCTCTCCCAACCACCGCACCCTCCACCACCTTCTCTCCATCCCCTCTCTTTATCCCTCTCCGGATCCCCACCAAACCCTAGCTCTCTACCCTCCTGCCGCCGCCACACCCACTCTGTTCTCCCTCCACCTTCGTCCTCCCCACCAAAGGAAACACGCAGACGAAAACCCCACTGGCACCATCGTACTCACCATGGCTCCGTCGCTGTAGACCACCCCTCGCCGAGCCGAAGACACCGGCGGATGCGCCTCGTCGTCCTCTTCTTCTACGTGCAAGGAATCGTCCCAAGACGGTCGATATCAAGCACAAGGTCGCCGATTCCCCGCGACAGTCACCGTCCATCTTCTCCGATTCCGGCTGCCACCGACCTTCTCCGGCCCCCTCGTCACATCTAGCAGCATCCAGGTGACCGTGCGCATCTCCAAGGTCATTTCCCCCCTTCCTTTTCGTCCCCAATCGTCATGCCGGCGATGACCGCCATTTTTTGCTCGCAGATGCTCCCGTCGGTGTTGCCCCCGTGCTTCCCTGGCTTCAACTCCACCAGATCCTGGATCCTCGTGAGCCCCCGCGTCGAACGTGCCATCTCCCGTGCCCCGGTTTGCTCTCCCTCGACGGATCCATGCTTGACCAGAGCTCCCTTCCGCCATTGATGTTTGTGTCCAGATCTCCGCCTGGGCCTGGTTCAAAAGGTTGTGTGCGTCCTTCAAAACAAGATCTGAACAGCAGCCTAGATGGTTCGGTCGTTTCCTCAGTTTGGAGAGATCTTGAGTTCGAATTCTACCTCTGGCAATTTAAGTCCACCATTTTTGTTTCTCTGTTTTGACCAGATCTCCCGCAGATGGGCTCAGCCCACTTGCCCGCTAGCTTCTTCGCCGCCTAGCGCGTGGCAGGCCTCTATCCACCGCCGTCTCATGCAGGTCCGACCCGGTTCTTCCCTTTTTGTTTTGTTTTTGCAGAAAATGTTCAGATCTTGTAAAATTCATATCTTGCAAACTACAACTCGGATTAAATCGTATTTTATATGAAAATTGATCAGAAAAATGCAAGGATAATGAATATGCCATTCATATGCCTGTTTGCATCTTGCATCATATACTCGCCGTGATAGTTTGTGCATGTTCACCCCACATATATGCGGAGTATTTCGGATATCCACCTAAGGTTTCCCCGCTCCGTTTAATATTGAAGTAGCTCACCCCTGCCATGTTTTCTATGCTAATCCACCCTTAAATTTGTCGGTAGAAATGCAACTCCAACCTAACTTGTTGTGGTTCCGACTCCGATTAATTTGGATAAGTGCATTGCATCATCGCCGCCATGCCATGCATACCATCTTGATCATGCTGGATCTTCTTTATCCGTAGTAGTAAGATTTGCATCCGTTGTGTGTTCCAGCATTTGCTTTTTCCCGGATAGGATCACGAAGTGTTGATGTGAGATACGACGAGTTCTCCGACAAGTTCTTCTCGTAGCTTTTAACAAAGCGAGCCCTCTCTCTTCACCTACTTTACTCTCTCCCTCGCACTGCTATCCTTATGTTGCGATTCTTTATCGAGTCACGTGTCCTATTCCACTTGTTTACCATAATAATCCTATATATATCATTCCTCACCCATAGCCGTTGCTTGATGTTTGAGCCTTGCGATTCGTAGGCGTGTTTAGGCTCTGTTGTTTATCTCGATCTGATATCGGGATATGTTGGGTTATTGGGAGGTTATCACATGCTATATCGCTTGTTGGAGATACACATGCTTTACTTAATTGTTAACAACTAAAATTGTAAGCGAGAGGCATCCGTGAGCCCCTTTGCGAAAGCATCTGAACTTTGACTCGCTAATGTCCCCTAGGACCCGAGTTCTTGTTATCCGTTCCGAGATTGAGCGCTCTACCCATGCGTGGGGACGATTATTGGGACCCCCCTCACCCATTACCTTTTCTCAAGTCGGTTGAAAAGGGCCACAACCTTGGTTTTATTTGCCTATGCCATGTATGCCATGCTTTACTTACTCGTTGCCTTCGGTGTTTACTTCATGTTGCCTTCGGGTGTTTATATTCTCGTATCGTACCCCGCGGGACGTTTAGCGAAGCGTGTGTTTTGCACGCCTAGCCGCCGACGCAAACCCCGAGTCCGTCTCGAGTACGGCCGGACTTCGTCACGGTAGCTTAGTTGGGTGGCCCCCCTAGACTTTCTTGTTGAACTGGGAACGGTCTTGTTGTGAGACATCCACCCGTCGTAAGTGGGTCGAGCATGCGTATGGTTACATTTGGGCAACCCCCGCAGGGTGTACATCTTATCGATAAGCCGTGTCCGCGGTTATGGACGACTTGGAGTCGTTTAACTCGATCATAGAACAACTTACACCTTATACTTGTTGTTAATAATTTGATAATAACTTGCGTAGTAATATAGCATTACTACAACCGATACCTAATAAAATTTGTCCACCATTGAGTGCCTTTTACATTGCCTCTTCGCAATTGTTGAAGGGGATATGTGTAATTGGCTGGGTTATGTCTGTGTAGTAATTTATCTGTTACCTTATGCGCTCTCTTATCTTCTCTCGATTAGACGGATGTTGTAGCGTGTCTCTATTGGTTATAGTTTTGCTGCCGCTAAACCTACCATATATCCCCGAGCGATATATATTTATACTCGCTCGGCGAGCATAGCCATTTCTAGTCTCGCTAAGTACGTGCCGAGTTCGTTCCTTGGTACTTACTCTCGCCTTTTCCCCTTTCTCTTTTGCTTCTTCCCTCTTGTCGGCAACCGATGGCCCGACTTTGACAGTACAAGATGACGACGTTAGCAAGGTTACCCTTCCGGCTTGGCTCGGGCAGGTATGGACGCCATCGGTTATCTTCGGGACTCTTAGTCCAATTTGTATTTTGTCCGTACTCGGACGTATTCGATCTTCTCGTATGATTTGGATCTTTGTATTGTATATTTGTATCTTGACTCGTTGGAGTCGTTGTTGTAATATATGTATCTTGTGGGCTCTATTGTAATCCCGTTGTAATGTTACCGCTCGTGTTAAGTCCTCCGGCATCACGTGTGTGATTCGTCGCGCACGTCGTGTCGGAGGGCGTCTCGGAATCGATATCGTGCGGATTTCGGCGGGATCGCCGGAATCCTCGGGATACCGGTTTCGTGGCGTCACAAGTTGGTATCGAGCCTCGAGTTGACTGGTACCCCACTAGTCCAGACTCGTAGGATAACCTTGCCAACGGACGTTGTGTCTAGTGTCAAAACTATTTTCTGAAAACTCGTTGGATAGATCTGATTAGCTCTGTTTTTCTCCTTATCTATATTCTTTCTCCTCTTACCTTTGCGAGTTTTGAGTCTTCTCTCTTATCTGCTTCTCCGAGTCTTAGGTTCCGACGTGGGTTGGACGATCTATGCCTTCACCTATTAGGACCGATCTATGAAGATTTCTGACAGAAGAACATCACCGGCGGCTAACCTTCTTCTTCTCCATTGATGTCATCTATGCCTCTCTGATCATTCTACAATTCATTGTTCTTTGGTTCCGTCGAATCTTCGCTGACAATGCTTGTCGATATCGTCAATCAGAATTCTGGGAGCTGTTACACGACTCTCCTATTCATGTGCAGAGTAATACTTTGAGTGCGGGATGGAGTCGCGACCATACCGACTACTCTTATTATTCGCTCCTGTTACCTGAATTGGTGGATCCGTGTGACTGTTACTCCTTCCTCTATTTCTCGGGGTCCTCTTCGTCATCGGAACTACGACTTCTTGTTGGTGGTGTCGCCGATCAAGCTGGAGCAAGACTTCTTGTTAGTGGTGTCGAGGAGATCGATACGTCGCCTGAAGAACCGATAGTTCACCTCTCTCCCTCGTACCTTGAGGTGGAACCTCGGGGCGAGGTTCCTTGTTAGTGGTGTCGATTGTAACGGCCCCGGGTAGTACCCCTACTAGATTTGTTTGTTCTTTTCTTTTTGTGCACCATCATGGCATATGCATCATCATGTCATTCATGTTTTATCTAATAAAATAAAATTATTTTGTAATCCCTTGTATCGCCTTTTCCCTCTCATATGGTTTTAATAAACCCCTTGTCTCTCTTTCCCATCTAATAAACCCTAAAACCAAAATAAATGAAACTATTTTATAAACCTAAAATATTTTGTTTTGTCTATCTCATCTCTCTCGTTACAAGTTCAAAATTTAATCGATTTTATTTCAAATCAATTTGCAAAACAGACTTTTAAAAAGGGGAAAACAATTTCAAAGCAAAACCCTCCCTCCTCCTACCCGGGCCTCTCTCTCCCCCGGCCCGTCATCCTTTCTCCCTTCCCTCTCCCACGGTGGCCCTTTTCTCTCCCCTCCGCCCAACCCACCTCGGCCCGAGTACCCCTTCGCAAAGCGCTCGGTCCCTTCTTTTCGTCCTCGCCGGACAACGACGGGAGGGACGCACGCACATGGCGTGGTCCTCCTCTCCCAACCACCGCACCCTCCACCACCTTCTCTCCATCCCCTCTCTTTATCCCTCTCCGATCCCCACCAAACCCTAGCTCTCTACCCTCCTCGCCGCCGCCACACCCACTCGTTCTCCCTCCACCTTCGTCCTCCCCACCAAAGGAAACACGCGGACGAAAACCCCACCGGCACCATCGTACTCACCATGGCTCCGTCGCCGTAGACCACCCCTCGCCGAGCCGAAGACACCGGCGGATGCGCCTCGTCGTCCTCTTCTTCTACGTGCAAGGAATCGTCCCAAGACCGGTCGATATCAAGCACAAGGTCGCCGATTCCCCGCGACGGTCCACCGTCCATCTTCTCCGATTCCGGCCGCCACCGACCTTCTCCGGCCCCTCGTCACATCTAGCAAGCATCCGGGTGACCGTGCGCATCTCCAAGGTCATTTCCCCCTTCCTTTTCGTCCCCAATCGTCATGCCGGCGATGACCGCCATTTTTTGCTCGCAGATGCTCCCGTCGGTGTTGCCCCCGTGCTTCCCCGGCTTCAACTCCACCGCATCCCGGATCCTCGTGAGCCCCCGCGTCGAACGTGCCATCTCCCGTGCCCCGGTTTGCTCTCCCTCGACGGATCCATGCTTGACCGCAGCTCCCTTCCGCCATTGATGTTTGTGTCCGCATCTCCGCCCGGGCCTCGGTTCAAAAGGTTGTGTGCGTCCTTCAAAACAAGATCCGAACGAGCAGCTCTAGATGGTTCGGTCGTTTCCTCGCCTTGGAGAGATCTTGAGTTCGAATTCTACCTCCGGCAATTTAAGTCCACCATTTTTGTTTCTCTCGTTTTGACCGGATCTCCCGCGGATGGGCTCAGCCCACTTGCCCGCTAGCTTCTTCGCCGCCTAGCGCGTGGCAGTGCCTCTATCCACCGCCGTCTCATGCAGGTCCGACCCGGTTCTTCCCTTTTTGTTTTGTTTTTGCGTAAAATGTTCGGATCTTGTAAAATTCATATCTTGCAAACTACAACTCGGATTAAATCGTATTTTATATGAAAATTGATCAGAAAAATGCAAGGATAATGAATATGCCATTCATATGCCTGTTTGCATCTTGCATCATATACTGCCGTGATAGTTTGTGCATGTTCACCCCACATATATGCGGAGTATTTCGGATATCCACCTAAGGTTTCCCCGCTCCGTTTAATATTGCAGGCCTCTATCCACCGCCGTCTCATGCAGGTCCGACCCGGTTCTTCCCTTTTTGTTTTGTTTTTGCAGAAAATGTTCAGATCTTGTAAAATTCATATCTTGCAAACTACAACTCGGATTAAATCGTATTTTATATGAAAATTGATCGTAAAAATGCAAGGATAATGAATATGCCATTCATATGCCTGTTTGCATCTTGCATCATATACTGCCGTGATAGTTTGTGCATGTTCACCCCACATATATGCGGAGTATTTCGGATATCCACCTAAGGTTTCCCCGCTCCGTTTAATATTGAAGTAGCTCACCCCTGCCATGTTTTCTATGCTAATCCACCCTTAAATTTGTCGGTAGAAATGCAACTCCAACCTAACTTGTTGTGGTTCCGACTCCGATTAATTTGGATAAGTGCATTGCATCATCGCCGCCATGCCATGCATACCATCTTGATCATGCTCGGATCTTCTTTATCCGTAGTAGTAAGATTTGCATCCGTTGTGTGTTCCAGCATTTGCTTTTTCCCGGATAGGATCACGAAGTGTTGATGTGAGATACGACGAGTTCTCCGACAAGTTCTTCTGCAGCTTTTAACAGGCGAGCCCTCTCTCTTCACCTACTTTACTCTCTCCCTCGCACTGCTATCCTTATGTTGCGATTCTTTATCGAGTCACGTGTCCTATTCCACTTGTTTACCATAATAATCCTATATATATCATTCCTCACCCATAGCCGTTGCTTGATGTTTGAGCCTTGCGATTCGTAGGCGTGTTTAGGCTCTGTTGTTTATCTCGATCTGATATCGGGATATGTTGGGTTATTGGGAGGTTATCACATGCTATATCAGTTGTTGGAGATACACATGCTTTACTTAATTGTTAACAACTAAAATTGTAAGCAGAGGCATCTGTGAGCCCCTTTGCGAAAGCATCGGAACTTTGACTCGCTAATGTCCCCTAGGACCCGAGTTCTTGTTATCTGTTCCGAGATTGAGCGCTCTACCCATGCGTGGGGACGATTATTGGGACCCCCCCTCACCCATTACCTTTTCTCAAGTCGGCTGAAAAGGGGCCACAACCTTGGTTTTATTTGCCTATGCCATGTATGCCATGCTTTACTTACTCGTTGCCTTCGGGTGTTTACTTCTCGTTGCCTTCGGGTGTTTATATTCTCGTACCGTACCCCGCGGGACGTTTAGCGAAGCGTGTGTTTTGCACGCCTAGCCGCCGACGCAAACCCCGAGTCCGTCTCGGAGTACGGCCGACTTCGTCACGGGTAGCTTAGTTGGGTGGCCCCCCTAGACTTTCTTGTTGAACCGGGAACGGTCTTGTTGTGAGACATCCACCCGTCGTAAGTGGGTCGAGCATGCGTATGGTTACATTTGGGCAACCCCTGCAGGGTGTACATCTTATCGATAAGCCGTGTCCGCGGTTATGGACGACTTGGAGCTGTTTAACTCGATCATAGAACAACTTACACCTTATACTTGTTGTTAATAATTTGATAATAACTTGTGTAGTAATATAGCATTACTACAACCGATACCTAATAAAATTTGTCCACCATTGAGTGCCTTTTACATTGCCTCTTCGCAATTGTTGAAGGGGATATGTGTAATTGGCTGGGTTATGTCTGTGTAGTAATTTATCTGTTACCTTATGCGCTCTCTTATCTTCTCTGATTAGACGGATGTTGTAGCGTGTCTCTATTGGTTATAGTTTTGCTGCCGCTAAACCTACCATATATCCCCAGGCGATATATATTTATACTCGCTCGGCGAGCATAGCCATTTCTAGTCTCGCTAAGTACGTGCCGGAGTTCGTTCCTTGGTACTTACTCTCGCCTTTTCCCCTTTCTCTTTTGCTTCTTCCCTCTTGTCGGCAACCGATGGCCCGACTTTGACAGGTACAAGATGACGACGTTAGCAAGGTTACCCTTCCGGCTTGGCCTGGGCAGGGTATGGACGCCACTGGTTATCTTCGGGACTCTTAGTCCAATTTGTATTTTGTCCGTACTCGGACGTATTCGATCTTCTGTATGATTTGGATCTTTGTATTGTATATTTGTATCTTGACTCGTTGGAGTCGTTGTTGTAATATATGTATCTTGTGGGCTCTATTGTAATCCTGTTGTAATGTTACCGCTCGTGTTAAGTCCTCTGGCATCACGTGTGTGATTCGTCGCGCACGTCGTGTCGGAGGGCGTCTCGAGATCGATATCGTGCGGATTTCGGCGGGATCGCCGGAATCCTCGGGATACCGGTTTCGGGCGTCACAAGTTGGTATCGAGCCTCGAGTTGACGGTACCCCACTAGTCCAGCTCGTAGGATAACCTTGCCAACGGACGTTGTGTCTAGTGTCAAAACTATTTTCTGAAAACTCGTTGGATAGATCTGATTAGCTCTGTTTTTCTCCTTATCTATATTCTTTCTCCTCTTACCTTTGCGAGTTTTGAGTCTTCTCTCTTATCTGCTTCTCCGAGTCTTAGGTTCCGACGTGGGTTGGACGATCTATGCCTTCACCTATTAGGACCGATCTATGAAGATTTCTGACAGAAGAACATCACCGGCGGCTAACCTTCTTCTTCTCCATTGATGTCATCTATGCCTCTCTGATCATTCTACTCATTGTTCTTTGGTTCCGTCGAATCTTCGCTGACAATGCTTGTCGATATCGTCAATCAGAATTCTGGGAGCTGTTACACGACTCTCCTATTCATGTGCTGAGTAATACTTTGAGTGCGGGATGGAGTCGCGACCATACCGACTACTCTTATTATTCGCTCCTGTTACCTGAATTGGTGGATCCGTGTGACTGTTACTCCTTCCTCTATTTCTCCGGGGTCCTCTTCGTCATCGGAACTACGACTTCTTGTTGGTGGTGTCGCCGATCAAGCTGGAGCAAGACTTCTTGTTAGTGGTGTCGAGGAGATCGATACGTCGCCTGAAGAACCGATAGTTCACCTCTCTCCTCGTACCTTGAGGTGGAACCTCGGGCGAGGTTCCTTGTTAGTGGTGTCGATTGTAACGGCCCCGGGTAGTACCCCTACTAGATTTGTTTGTTCTTTTCTTTTTGTGCACCATCATGGCATATGCATCATCATGTCATTCATGTTTTATCTAATAAAATAAAATTATTTTGTAATCCCTTGTATCGCCTTTTCCCTCTCATATGGTTTTAATAAACCCCTTGTCTCTCTTTCCCATCTAATAAACCCTAAAACCAAAATAAATGAAACTATTTTATAAACCTAAAATATTTTGTTTTGTCTATCTCATCTCTCTCGTTACAAGTTCAAAATTTAATCGATTTTATTTCAAATCAATTTGCAAAACAGACTTTTAAAAAGGGGAAAACAATTTCAAAGCAAAACCCTCCCTCCTCCTACCCGGGCCTCTCTCTCCCCCCGGCCCGTCATCCTTTCTCCCTTCCCTCTCCCACGGTGGCCCTTTTCTCTCCCTCCGGCCCAACCCACCGGCCCGAGTACCCCTTCGCAAAGCGCTCGGTCCCTTCTTTTTCGTCCTCGCCGGACAACGACGGGAGGGACGCACGCACATGGCGTGGTCCTCCTCTCCCAACCACCGCACCCTCCACCACCTTCTCTCCATCCCCTCTCTTTATCCCTCTCCGGATCCCCACCAAACCCTAGCTCTCTACCCTCCTCGCCGCCGCCACACCCACTCTGTTCTCCCTCCACCTTCGTCCTCCCCACCAAAGGAAACACGCGGACGAAAACCCCACCGGCACCATCGTACTCACCATGGCTCCGTCGCCGTAGACCACCCCTCGCCGAGCCGAAGACACCGCGGATGCGCCTCGTCGTCCTCTTCTTCTACGTGCAAGGAATCGTCCCAAGACCGGCCGATATCAAGCACAAGGTCGCCGATTCCCCGCGACAGGTCACCGTCCATCTTCTCCGATTCCGGCTGCCACCGACCTTCTCCGGCCCCCTCGTCACATCTAGCGGCATCCAGGTGACCGTGCGCATCTCCAAGGTCATTTCCCCCTTCCTTTTCGTCCCCAATCGTCATGCCGGCGATGACCGCCATTTTTTGCTCGCGAGATGCTCCCGTCGGTGTTGCCCCCGTGCTTCCCCGGCTTCAACTCCACCGGATCCCGGATCCTCGTGAGCCCCGCGTCGAACGTGCCATCTCCCGTGCCCCGGTTTGCTCTCCCTCGACTGGATCCATGCTTGACCGGAGCTCCCTTCCGCCATTGATGTTTGTGTCCGGATCTCCGCCTCGGGCCTGGTTCAAAAGGTTGTGTGCGTCCTTCAAAACAAGATCTGAACAGCGAGCCTAGATGGTTCGGTCGTTTCGTCGACTTGGAGAGATCTTGAGTTCGAATTCTACCTCCGGCAATTTAAGTCCACCATTTTTGTTTCTCTCGTTTTGACCGGATCTCCCGCGAGATGGGCTCAGCCCACTTGCCCGCTAGCTTCTTCGCCGCCTAGCGCGTGGCAGGCCTCTATCCACCGCCGTCTCATGCGAGTCCGACCCGGTTCTTCCCTTTTTGTTTTGTTTTTGCGGAAAATGTTCAGATCTTGTAAAATTCATATCTTGCAAACTACAACTCGGATTAAATCGTATTTTATATGAAAATTGATCAGAAAAATGCAAGGATAATGAATATGCCATTCATATGCCTGTTTGCATCTTGCATCATATACTGCCGTGATAGTTTGTGCATGTTCACCCCACATATATGCGGAGTATTTCGGATATCCACCTAAGGTTTCCCGCTCCGTTTAATATTGAAGTAGCTCACCCCTGCCATGTTTTCTATGCTAATCCACCCTTAAATTTGTCGGTAGAAATGCAACTCCAACCTAACTTGTTGTGGTTCCGACTCCGATTAATTTGGATAAGTGCATTGCATCATCGCTGCCATGCCATGCATACCATCTTGATCATGCTGGATCTTCTTTATCCGTAGTAGTAAGATTTGCATCCGTTGTGTGTTCCAGCATTTGCTTTTTCCCGGATAGGATCACGAAGTGTTGATGTGAGATACGACGAGTTCTCCGACAAGTTCTTCTGCAGCCTTTTAACGAAGCGAGCCCTCTCTCTTCACCTACTTTACTCTCTCCCTCGCACTGCTATCCTTATGTTGCGATTCTTTATCGAGTCACGTGTCCTATTCCACTTGTTTACCATAATAATCCTATATATATCATTCCTCACCCATAGCCGTTGCTTGATGTTTGAGCCTTGCGAGTCGTAGGCGTGTTTAGGCTCTGTTGTTTATCTCGATCTGATATCGGGATATGTTGGGTTATTGGGAGGTTATCACATGCTATATCGATTGTTGGAGATACACATGCTTTACTTAATTGTTAACAACTAAAATTGTAAGCAGAGGCATCTCGTGAGCCCCTTTGCGAAAGCATCGGAACTTTGACTCGCTAATGTCCCCTAGGACCCGAGTTCTTGTTATCCGTTCCGAGATTGAGCGCTCTACCCATGCGTGGGGACGATTATTGGGACCCCCTCACCCATTACCTTTTCTCAAGTCGATTGAAAAGGGGGCCACAACCTTGGTTTTATTTGCCTATGCCATGTATGCCATGCTTTACTTACTCGTTGCCTTCGGGTGTTTACTTCTCGTTGCCTTCGGGTGTTTATATTCCGTACTCGTACCCCGCGGGACGTTTAGCGAAGCGTGTGGTTTGCACGCCTAGCCACCGACGCAAACCCCGAGTCCGTCTCGGAGTACGGCCGGACTTCGTCACGGGTAGCTTAGTTGGGTGGCCCCCTAGACTTTCTTGTTGAACCGGGAACGGTCTTGTTGTGAGACATCCACCTGTCGTAAGTGGGTCGAGCATGCGTATGGTTACATTTGGGCAACCCCTGCAGGGTGTACATCTTATCGATAAGCCGTGTCCGCGGTTATGGACGACTTGGAGCTGTTTAACTCGATCATAGAACAACTTACACCTTATACTTGTTGTTAATAATTTGATAATAACTTGCGTAGTAATATAGCATTACTACAACCGATACCTAATAAAATTTGTCCACCGTTGAGTGCCTTTTACATTGCCTCTTCGCAATTGTTGAAGGGGATATGTGTAATTGGTCAGGTTATGTCTGTGTAGTAATTTATCTGTTACCTTATGCGCTCTCTTATCTTCTCTGATTAGACGGATGTTGTAGCGTGTCTCTATTGGTTATAGTTTTGCTGCCGCTAAACCTACCATATAGCCCTAGGCGATATATATTTATACTCGCTCGGCGAGCATAGCCATTTCTAGTCTCGCTAAGTACGTGCCGGAGTTCGTTCCTTGGTACTTACTCTCGCCTTTTCCCCTTTCTCTTTTGCTTCTTCCCTCTTGTCGGCAACCGATGGCCCGACTTTGACAGGTACAAGATGACGACGTTAGCAAGGTTACCCTTCCGCTTGGCCTCGGGCGGGGTATGGACGCCATCGGTTATCTTCGGGACTCTTAGTCCAATTTGTATTTTGTCCGTACTCGGACGTATTCGATCTTCTCGTATGATTTGGATCTTTGTATTGTATATTTGTATCTTGACTCGTTGGAGTCGTTGTTGTAATATATGTATCTTGTGGGCTCTATTGTAATCCTGTTGTAATGTTACCGCTCGTGTTAAGTCCTCTGGCATCACGTGTGTGATTCGTCGCGCACGTCGTGTCGGAGGGCGTCTCAGAATCGATATCGTGCGGATTTCGGCGGGATCGCTGGAATCCTCAGGATACCGGTTCCAGGGCGTCACACCCGGTGACGCCCTCTGGCGGCGGCGAGGGAGGGACGGGGGGGGAGGGGCTGGAGGTTGGGGAAGCTAGGGTTTCTCCCTGCGCTCGCCGGAGCGGCAGGACGAAACGGTTTTCCTTTGTGGTAGTCATTCTATTTGGAAATATCAATATCCTCTTCAGAAAATTAAAACATTGGACATGGAACATCACTTCTGTTTCACTATTTTGGGTAATATTTGAAATTTAGTACTATCATTTTATCAACAAATTTCAGTTTACTTTGGGATAATGTGCAAAATGAGAATTTGCAGCACCAAAATGTTGGTACAAGATGAACCTATTGACTAATAATTTGTCACTTTAGTAGTTTACATAATATTATGCTCTTGGGCAGGTCATTTTGCCACTCTTTTTTTTTCTGATGGACAGAATCAAGGCCAATCTCTGAAGGAACAAGTCAGGACCACATAACAGCTTTCAAACTCATGTTTGGAACTTCAGAAAACTCTACTTTCTTTTAGCTTGATCTTGTAAGACGTGGGCTCTGAATTGTGGGTGTGCAAGTATAAATATTGTCGTACTTCCCCTAGTGAAGCTATCGTGTGGTCTTATGATAAACAACGGTGTCTCTAAGAATTGCTTGCATGTTGTGTAAAAGTTCAGAAAGTATTGTGTTCTTGCCAACTAAACAGTTGCCCTTTGCATCTTATTTCCAGTGTTTCTGAGGTAAGATATATTAAATCGGTATACAGTCAGGCCTGTAGGTATGATAAACTTTACTAGTAGCCAGGATTATCTGGCCCTGAACCTTGATGTAGTTCACACTGGCTCCAGTCTAGGGCTAGGCTTCAACTTATACTTGAAAATTGGAGAAAACAGACCTAAGAGCCTGCTGAAGACGTGAAGAACTTTTAAGGATAATAATGGTTGTTCACTAGTGAATGAATATTATGTCCATTTCCTGGTGATATTTCTGTTATTAACAATACTTAGGAATTTCTCTGTATAAGCACTGCACTCTTTTACCGTGTTGGAAAGTACGTTGGAATTTAGACCCATTTCATTAGTCAATATGTCCATGTCTGTTTGTTCAATTGACTTGGTGTAATGAGCAAAAGGATGGGCCCGAAAGATATTTTTACCTAACCTGATGCGATCTGACTATTTTTGTACACCTTAACCGGAAAAAAGTGCAGCTTTTGGGTTAAACTGCATAGTACTTTATACCGGCAACTTCCATTTAATTATGTTGAACGTGTTGACCCTAACTTTTATCTTAAAGATTATGAAGTCAACCCTGCTAATTGTTCTGGTCAACTTTGCTGCCCTAAATAAAAAATATGCATCTGCTCTTTTCTCAAGGATAGGGTCGAGTCTGATCTCTGAATGAGCAAGACAAAGACTTGGGAACAGTCAACAAACTCGTGATCTTGCAAGACGTGAGCTGTACACTAGGGGGTACTATGTGCTACAGCAGTGCAAGACAACGACATGGTCACAAGTACAGTAGCTCGTTTCCAAATATTGATTGCTGAAGTCGTCATACCATGTTAGTGTTGCTTTGCTTGCCGTGACAAAGTGCAGAAAAGAAAAATAATCCAAACTCGTTCTTGTTTGTCAAGCAGGAAATTTTCCCACTGAAATGGACAGCAAAAATTATGCGTTTCAAGCTGACCAATATGTGATTAGTACACATATTATTTAAGTTAGCAAAGCAGAAGAGCTTAGTTATGGGCGGTTGGTTGAATAATGATCATCGATCTTTCTCAGAAGCCATCAGTGAAATTGTCATAAGATAATCTCCGGGCCCCGCTGGTCCTGAAACCAACTGCGTTAACACATGACGTGGATGCAGTAGACATTGTCGGTTTGCCAAGTGGCAACTAATCGTCCAAAAGTTTATCTTCAGTACTCTTCGGTTCACTGATATACTATACCCCTACTATCTTCGGTTCACTGATATAAATGTTTTGTCAAACTAATTTAGCTTGGTTGGCAAAATATCTTATATTAGTGGATAGTAGGGGTATAGTATATATGTTGCCGTCCAAGAGGATTGTCATTTTGATCATAAAAAATTCTAGCTGCATGTGATCACCACGGAAAGTTCTCCAGAAAATGATGTGAGTTGCTTTGGAAACATCAAACAAAGAGCACAACACACACACACATAGCCCTGGTCTAGCGGCATCGGCAGATTGGCATGTACTAAAAATGATGAGATAGCTTTGAAGATTCAAAGACTTGAGATTGCTTTGTGTTGAGTAACATAATGTATAGGCATATGTTTCCGCGTTTTCTCAGGGTTGTATCTGTAATTGTACATGTGTCCGCATATATATACATGAGCAGTCGGTCCTATTGGTGTTGTGCAATCTCCAATAACTCTTCTACATGGTATCAGAGATCCTTCGGGTCCTGACCTAGCCGCCGCCCTCCTCTCCCCTTGGGCGCCGCCGGCCACCTCTTCCCAACCCTAGCCGCCGCCCTCCTCTCCCCTTGGGCGCCGCCGCTCCCAACCCTAGCCGCCGCCCCTCTCCACCCCCGGGCGCCGCCGGCCTCCCCCCATCTCCCACCGCCGCCTCTCCCACCCCAACCCTAGCCCTAGCCGCTTCCGCCTCCTACCACCACCACCGCTTCCGCCATGGAGCGCTTCGACTCCTCCGGCTCCGGTTTCAACTCCTCCGGCTCCGGCAGCAGCAACCCCTTCGCCGGCCCCTCCGTCGCCGTCATCCGCGACATCCCCATTGCCGAGCGCGTGCCGGTGAAGCTCTCCACCACCGCTGCCAACTTCTTCCCGTGGAAGACGTACTTCGGACTGCTCTTCCGCGAGTATGATCTCCTCGATCACGTCGACGGCACCATCGACCTCCTCGCCATGCCGCACGACCCCGAGTGGCTCGCCATCGACGCCACCATCATCCGCTGGTTCTACCGGACCGTCTCCAACGACATCTTTCGCACCGTCGTCCGCGACGGCGACTCCGCCCACACGGTCTGGGCTAAGATCACCGGCCTCTTCACCGACAACAAAATCCAGCGGGTCACCTTCCTCCAGCAGGAGTTCTTCGGCACCCACCAGAACGACCTCTCTCTCGATGAGTACGCCCTCAAGCTGAAGAGTCTCTCTGACGAGCTCTGTGACTTGGAGTTCCCGATCGATGACAAGATCATGCTCTCCACCCTGTCGGCGGGTCTCGGCGAGGATCTCAGCAACGCCGCCTCCAACCTCACGCTCCTCACCGTGCCCACCTTCGAGCAGGCCGTGGCCTACCTGCGCCTCGAGGAGCGCCGCCTCAAGCATCTCCGGGCTCGGGCGGCCCACACCGCCTTCGTCGCTAGCTTCTCCCGTGGTGCCCAGACCCCCGCGCCCCTGCGCCTCGTCCCATGGGTCCGCCGCCGGCCAGCCGCCTGGTCAGACCGGACCGTGGACCGGCCAGTCCGGTCACCAGGCCGGCCAGACCGGCCCCTGGACTGGACACGCCGGCGCCCAGGCCGGCCAGACCGGCCCCTGGACCGGGCAGCCGACTCCTTCTGGCGGAAGCCGCCGCGGCCGTCGTCGCTGTGGCGGTGGCAACGGCGGTGGCAACGGTGGCGCCAATGCCACCGCCCCCGCGCCTCGTCCCCCGCAGTACACCGCCCCTCCACCATGGACTGCCAGTCAAAACCCGTGGACCGGGGTTGTTCACGCCTACTCCATGCCCGTGCCGCGCGCCCCCTACCCGGGCATTATGGGGCCGCGTCTAGCCACCCACCAGGCGTTCTACGCGGCGCCCCAGCCTGCCCCGGCCTACGCCCCCCCCCCCCCCCGGGCGCGACCCCGTGGGATCCCGCGCTCCTGACCGCCCTCCAGAGCGCCCCCTCCGCTGGGGCGTATGGTGGTGGTGGCGACTGGTTCATGGACACAGGCGCTTCCGCGCATATGGCTGTGCACCCCGGTAACCTCTCATTTTCTACACCCGCTTCCACTTCCTCTCGCATCATCGTTGGCAACGGTCATGCTCTTCCTATTACTCACACTGGTTCTGTTTCTTTCCCTTCCACTTCCACTCCTCTCTCTCTCTCCATAACGTTCTTGTTTCTCCTGACTTGATTAAAAACCTTGTTTCCGTTGAGTCTTTCTGTCGTGATAACCCTGTGACTGTGGAATTTGACGCTTTTGGTTTCTCTGTCAAGGATGGTCGTACCCGGATGCTCCTCCACCGATGTGACAGCCCCGGCGATCTCTATCCCATTGGCGCGGCCTCCACCACCACCGGCCGCCCACTCGCCCTCTCCGCCGGTGTCGATCTTTGGCACGCCCGTCTTGGCCATCCTAGCTCCGCCACTCTGCGTCAAATAATGCAAGGCTTCTCCTTTACTTGTAATAAAACGGATGCCCACTCTTGTGAAGCATGTCGTCTAGGCAAACATGTTCGCCTTCCATTTAGTTCATCCTCCACAGTCGCGTCTTTTCCGTTTCAACTTATTCATAGTGATGTTTGGACCTCGCCGGTTGCGAGTAATTCTAGTTATAATTATTATCTTGTGATTCTTGATGATTACTCGCATTTTGTATGGACTTTTCCCCTTCACCGTAAATCATATGTTGCCGCCACCCTCACCGCCTTCTTCGCCTTACAAACCGACAACGGCAAGGAGTTCGACAACATCACCATTCGCTCACTTCTCGCCACCCACGGCGCCGTCTTCCGCCTCACGTGTCCATACACTTCTTCACAGAACGGCCGTGCCGAACGGATGCTTCGTACCCTCAACGACTGCGTCTGCACCCTTCCGTTCCACGCCTCCATGCCCCCGCGATTCTGGCCGGATGCCCTCGCCACGGCGACTCTCCTCGTCAACATCCGCCCGTGTCGTGTGCGTTGGTCCTACACGCCGCATCACCTCCTCTACGGTGTGCCGCCCGTCTATGACGACATTCGCATCTTCGGCTGTCGGTGTTATCCTAATACTGTTAACACCGCCGCGCATAAGCTTGCGTCGCGCTCTCTCCCTTGTGTGTTTCTTGGCTACCCCGCCAACACCAAGGGCTACCGCTGTTACGACCCGGTCTCCCATCGTGTCCTCACTTCCCGGCACGTGTACTTTGACGAGTTGGTTTTTCCGTTTCAGCAGGGACTCTTGGTGCCACCTCCGACGACGCCCCCGGCGCCCGCTGGCAGTCTTGTGGCCGCGCGCCGACGACTGACCGTGGCGGCCCCCTCTGCGTCGGCCCCGCCTGGTCCCTCGGCGTCTCCGTCGCCCGCGACGCCCCCGGCGCCCTCGGCGCCCCCGGCCCCCATGGCGCCCGCGACGCACGAGGCGTCCCGGGCGCCCTCATCACCCGCGATGCCCGAGGCGCCTCCGGCGCCCCCGTCGCCCGCGTCGTCTCCCTCGGCCGCCTCCTCATCGGCCGCCTCCTCGGCCGCCTCGTCGCCCGTCTCACCGCTCGCCTTGTCGCCCATCGATGCGGTCCCTGGGCCCATGCTCACAGCGCACGTGCGGGCGTGCGGCGGCCGACTACACGCTACCCCGCCGACCAGTACGTCTGCGCGGCGCTTCGGTCCGCCGCATCTGCCTTCTGAGCCAGCGGCAACAGCGTCCCGCCGCACGACGGCGGAGCTCCTCCCAGCCGCCGACCCGGCCCAGGCGCCCGGTCCGGCCGGCTTCCCGCCGGCCAACCCGGGCCGCGCCGCCCGGTCTGCGGCTCGGCCTGCCGCCCGGTCCGACCGGCCCCCGGCCGGCCCACCCGGCCCGCCGCCCAGCGTGCCGCCCGGTTCTCCGCCCGGCCTGCCGCCAGGACGAACTGGCTCCGTGCCCACCTTGGCCCGCGCCGCCTTGCGCGACCCACATTGGCGCGCCGCCATGCAGGAGGAGTACGACGCGCTGCAGCGCAATAGGACCTGGGAGCTCGTTCCCCGGCCCCCTCGCGCCAACGTCATCACCGGCAAATGGGTCTTCAAGCACAAGCTCGGCTCCGACGGTACTCTCGAGCGCTACAAGACGCGCTGGGTCGTGCGCGGCTTTCGGCAGCGCGCTGGCGTGGACTTCACGGATACGTTTGCCCCGGTCGTCAAACCGGGCACGATCCGCACGGTGTTGCACCCCGCCGCCTCTCGCGCGTGTCCGGTGAATCAGATGGACGTCTCCAACGCCTTCCTTCATGGCCATTTGCAGGAGCAGGTGTACTGTCAGCAGCCCATCGGCTTCGTCGACACCGAGCACCCCGATGACGTGTGCTTGCTCTCTCGGTCCCTGTATGGACTGAAGCAGGCGCCTGGTACCAGCGCATCGCCGGCTTCCTGCATCAGCTTGGCTTCCGCTCCACGCGCTCCGATGCGTCGCTCTTCGTCTACCGGACCGGCAACGACATGGCATACCTGCTCTTGTACGTCGACGACATCATCCTGACGGCCTCCACCGCTGGTCTTCTTCGACAGCTCACCGATAGTCTTCGCGCTGAGTTCGCGTTGAAGGATCTTGGCCCGCTCCACTACTTCCTCGGCATCGAGGTTGTCCGGCGTGCGGACGGGTTCTTCCTTCATCAGCGGAAGTATGCCCACGAGCTTCTCGAGTGTGCAGGGATGCTTAACTGCAACCCTGCGCCTACTCATGTCGACACGAAGGCCAAGCTCTCCGCCACTGATGGGTCGGCCGGCGTCCGACGCGCCGTTCTACCGGCTCCATCGTCGGTGCTCTCCGGTACTTGACGTTGACGCGACCGGAGCTCCGGTATGCCGTGCAGCGAGTGTGCTTGCACATGCATGCTCCTCGGGATGCTCATTGGGCCGCGGTGAAGCGGATTCTCCGCTACGTCTGTGGTACCATGGGCTACGGCTTGTCATTGCACGCTTCGCCCTCGACGTCGACTGACCTCGTCGCCTACTCGGACGCGGACTGGGCGGGTTGCCCGGATACGCGCCGCTCCACCGGCGGCCTATCGCGTCTACCTCGACTCGTCGCTCGTCTCTTGGTCCTCCAAGAGGCGGACCACCGTGTCTCGCTCCGGTGCCGAGGCCGAGTACCGCGCCGTGGCTAATGCGTGGCTGAGTGCACATGGCTTCGTCGGCTTCTCGTCCGAGCTCTCTTGTCCTGTTGACAAGGCTACGGTGGTCTTCTCGCGACAACGTGTCGGCTGTCTACCTCTCCGCCAACCTCGTTCATCATCGGCGCACCAAGCACATCGAGTTGGACATCCACTTTGTTCGTGAGCAAGTTGCCCTCGGTCGCGTTCGAGTTCTTCACGTACCGACGTCTCAGCAGTTTGCCGATATCATGACGAAGAGATTGCCATCCACGACTTTTCGTGAGTTTCGCTCTAGTCTATGTGTCGGTGCCGACCCTTCGACTGCGGGGGGGTGTTGAGTAACATAATGTATAGGCATAGGTCCCAGTGTTTTCTCAGGGTTGTACCTGTAATTGTACATGTGTCCGCCTATATATACATGAGCAGCCGGTCCTATTGGTGTTGTGCAATCTCCAATAACTCTTCTACACTTTGCCTGGATAGTCGGATGGAGAGAGAAGGAATCCGCAGAAAAAATCAAAGAAAAATGTGTTTGTGAGTTGACTTTTCAAAAAGAATCTAACCAAAATTATGAAATTGATTTTATACATCAAAACATTGTGTTCTACTAGGAAAACAAAATAAAACAAAGTTTATAATGCTTGAATTGATGAAAAACACAAAGGTGCGTACTTACCCACCTAGCCAGATTCACGGCCAACGAGTTCGAATTGATGAAATCCAGGCCACCACAGACATTTTGCAGATTTCTGATATCGCACTGGTTCTTTCGACATGCTTCAAACTTGTGTATGTTTTGTTGCAAACACACGAGCGAGGTGTTGCAGTGATTCTAGGCTTGTGCCGCAAATGCTGCTTCAATGTTGCAAATTCCGTGGGCAGCTGCGGATGTTGTCATCTCATATTGCATACATGCGTTGACGTTTTTGGTGGATTCATCACGACGGTTGGGAATTTGCTAAGGTTAGCAGGGATTTGCTACACACTTGTATATTTTTGCTACTTGGTGTTTTGGAAAGCCTGCTATACTTTTTGTACGTTATTAACACATTGCTGGGAAAAAAAATACCGCAACAATACTACAATGGCATGAAAGATTTGTTACGAATATGGAGGGTATGCTGCAATGGCCAGATACTTGTACGAGTACGACGATCAAATCAGGCCGTGGGTGTATCGATTGCTGGGGGCATCTCAAGGTGCAGAGACGAGTCGTATGCACATCGGAGAAGTAAGGTCGTATGCACAGCAGCTTCGATCCGACAATAAGTCGAACCGCACTTGAAGCGAAGCGGGGAGGGCTGCGGACCCAGTTTCGATCTTCGGCTTCGGCTGCTCGCAAGCACCTGGCCGCCTGCTCGGCAATCGGTATCCACTCGCCGGCCGCCGCCGCATTCTCTCAGTTGGGTCGGCCTCGGCGCAGTGCTGCCTCTCCACGACCCGCGCAGGCGGCTGCAGCGGGAGGAGGTGACGGGAACCCGGCAAGCGCGGGGAACAGGAAGAGGTCCGAGGCAGCCGCCAAACCCTAGGTGAGGCCCGCTTGTCTTTCGCTTTCGCCTGCTAGCTTCGGCTTCGCTCCGTGTCGTTGCTCCTTGTATGCTCGCTCCGCCTGCGCTATTGCGACACCTGCGGGTTCGACTCGTTTGTTGTGAGATTTCGACGATATCTTTGAGGATTTTAGGCTAGTATGTGCTGTAAATTTTTTTAAGAGTAATAAAGCGCCCTTTATCGAAAAAATGTGCTGTAATTTTACGCCATTTGCCTGCTTCAGTTTTGCAAAACAAGCCAACACAGTCTATCTCGGGTTAGTGTAATTGTGTAGATGGCTCAGTTAACCAGGATTTACAAGAGGCCAAGGATTTAGACATGGAAAATGATACGGAGAAGCGCCGCATGCCTGGCACTCCCGTGCGGCGGGCGTTGCGATTAGGAAAAGCGCATCGCGCCCTTAAGGTCCGGCCGTATATTTTTTTCCCTTATCTCCTGAGGAGTGTTCTCCACCACACATGCACAAAGCAGTAGAGCGGCAGAACCACACGCGGAAAGTGAAGTGAAGAAGAAGCCGCCACGACGGAGCACAACTGCTGAGGCTGTCGCAGCCATGCACGGCGGGGAGGGCGCCGCCGCGGCCATGCACGACAGAGGATGCCGCCGCGGCCGAGCACGACGGGGAGGGAGCAGCCGCTGCCCTCCCCGGCGGGGGAGGGCGCCGCTGCGGCTGAGCTCGAACCAGCGGGGAGGACGCCGGTGCGGCCATGCACAATGGAGGAGGCCGCCGCGGCCGAGCACGGCGGGGAGGGCGCCGCCGCGCAAGGAGGCGGCTGCTTCTGGGAGGTTTCCGGCGTTTTCCCTTGGGATGCCGGAGGGGTTGATGGGCGCAGCCATCATCTTCACGCACAGAAGCATCAGGGGGAGAGGTCGCCGTGGTTGAGCACCGAGCGGAGGAGCCGCACAATTAGTGAGAATTAGGTGATTTTTTCAGATTCATTAATGATAATTGCCAGATTAATTCGGTCTAGTTACCCTGTTTTACCAATTTCCACATTAATTAGTAGGAAATATCCGGTTAATTAGCAGTAAATGCCGGATTAATTAGCTGGAACTGCCAGATTCGTTAGTGGTAACTTACGTATTAATTTGTTCTAATTGCCTTATTTATCCATTGTCATATTAATTAGGCCCTAGTTGCCTAGTTAATTAGGAGTATTTGCCAGATTTAGACGATTCTAATTTTGACACAATAGTTAGAGCAACGCCATTGATATGTCACTCGGTTATTTATTTCCGTCGAGAGAGACTAGTTCAATGAAGTGGGCCAGCTGGTTTTGCTTGATCGATGGTTGCCTGTTTTCGAGTTTTTTATACGGATGTTGCCGTACAGCGCGACTCTACGCCACGCTAGCAAGCCGCCGCACGGAACGACTCCGCGTGCGGCGCCGCTGTGTAGTGCGGTCCTTTAGACATCTGTGCCCTCTTGTAGGTAACCAGAAATTTGAGCAATGGCATCTTCAGTGGCCCAGTTCACCTGCACGTACAGATTGTTTAGCCGGGAACTGTAAATCTTAATCATGTGACAGAATTTGTGTTACCAGCAATGTGGTGCACATTGTGTTGAGATGTCCAATCAACTATAGTGGTGCCAGTTAACCTTTTCCTGTGAACTGTGGTGGTAGATGCCAAATTCCTCATATGGCAATATTTCCTTAAGCATTCATTGTGTACTAGTACATCTTTTCGTTTGGGTAGGATATCATATCAAGAAGCGGAATCTACCCAATATTTCCTTAAGCATTTATTCTCTACTTTTGCTCATGTCTCTTATGTCCATGTTATAATGTGCGGCGTGTTAGAGACTTGTAAGTTGCTTTATCACACATTCACACTGCGCAGGTTATCACAGTAGAAGTGTACTAAATGGACCACAGGAGTTCCTCTACAAAGTTATGTAAATATGTAGCACATGAAGATTTTATCAGCAATCTGCCGGATGGCCTCAAAGACAAAATCCTTTGTTGTCTGCCAATAAAAGAAGCTGTTGCAACTTGCCTCTTGTCAAGGAATTGGAGGTACACATGGACTTCAATGACCGAACTGATGTTCAGGGCAGATGATTTTACTTCAGAAAATGGCAATGCAAATGATGACAAATCCAGGTTTCTTAAGTTCACTGACATGTTTCTGTCTCTTCACGATGGCCCAATTCTTAAGTTTGGACTGAATACAAAAGACGTTCAAATATACACTGGAGGACACATCTATCGTTGGATGCTCATTCTTTCAAGAAAGAGAATTAAGGAACTTCAGCTTCGAACAACTATGCGGGACTGTTACAAGATCCCTTCTTCTTTTTTCTCCTGTCATGAGCTGGAATCTGTGTACCTGCGTTTTTGTAGGCTGACAACTTCACAGCTGCCACTGCTATCGAAAGGCTTCAAACAATTGCATACTCTTCATCTGGAATGCTGCTATATTCTTGGAGGAAACAATTTTGGGGATTTAGTAGCTAGTTGCCCAAATTTAAATAAGCTTATTCTCAATAGAATTTATAGCTTAGCCGATATCAATATTCATTCGACAAAGCTCAAGATGCTAACACTTGATGGCCATTTTAAGCACCTCAATCTGCATACTCCATATCTTACTTCGGCGGTCATCAAACTGAGACCTCTCCCTAGTGATGCTTCGAAGATCAGATGCAACTTCAATTTTTCTCAATTTATTGCTTCTCTTTCTGATGTTGAAAGTATTTCATATCTTGGGCCAATACTTGAGGTAAAAATCTGTGATATGCCAGTTTTCCTTGGTGCTTGTTATTTCACAGTTGGTATTTTGTTTATGGACCTGTTGCTATTTTACAGCGTGCAGAACATGAATTCTTGGTTCTCAAGCTGCCGAAATCATTCAACAGGCTAAAAAGGATAAGCCTGGACTTAGATCTTGGTAATCTAAAGGAAGCAAATCTTGCTCTCTACTTATTTCAGCATGCGCCGTACCTTCAGTTTATTAATCTGCAGGTGAATTCAGTAAATCTTTGACTTGCTACACATTATAAAAATCCATAGCTCTTGTTAATTTACAGTTTGTACTTTTCAGCTCACTTCCAATGAGCCCATAGTACCCGCAGTGCAGTTCTGGGAATCAATAGACCGTCACGTCTGTCTCTTCCAGAATGTTCGTGCAGTTGGTATGATCAACTTTACTGGCTCCGGTGCAGAGCTAGGCTTCTTGAAACTTATACTTGAAGATGCACCAGTGCTAAAAAGAGCGTTCATAAACGACAACGGAAAATTGGGAAAAGATGACCTCAAGAACCTCCTGAAGTTGAGAAGAGCATCGAAGGATGCAGAAATAGTGATTTTTTCAGGCTCGGTTCCACCAGTCTGAAAAGGTGCAAGCCCATTCTTTTTGTGTAGGAACAATATATGCACATTTCTATTTCCCCTGTCTATTCTGTTACTTGCAAAACCTTAGTTTTTTTTTTACGTAAAGGAGGCCCGACCTTGGCATCGACTGGTGCACGCAGCCACATGCAAAAACTTAGGTTTAGTTTTCGTTAGAATAGTTTGAGTTTTATGTAAACAAAAACTGCAGTCAATTTATTTGGAAATATCGGTATCCTCTTCAGCAAATCAAAACGTTGCGCCCGGGACATCACTTCTTTTTCGCCATTTGGGCGTAATATTTGAAATTTAGTGATTAGTGATACTATTTAATCAGCCAATTTCAGGTTATTTTGGGATAGTGTGCACAAGGAGAATTCGGAGCACCGACATGTTCGTAGAAGATGAACCTATTAAATAATTGTTCGTCCCATTACGTAATATTATGCTCTTGTGCAGGTAAATTTGCCACCCCTAAAAATTTCTCTGATGCATAGTTTCTAGTCCAATCTCTGAAGGAACAAGTCGTGACCACATAGCAGTTATCAAACTGATGTTTGGAGCTTCACAGAGCTACTAATTTCTTTCAGTGTGATCTTGTATGACGTTATCTCTGAATATTTTTGTACTTCCGATACTGAAGTTATCTTGTAGTCCTACTGAAAACAAAGTTGTCTCTACAAGAGTTGCTTGCTTGTTGTGTCAACGTCAGAAAATATTTCCAGTGTTTCATGGTAAGATCATTAGGTAGTCAGGTTTTTCTCTTTCAGAACCTTGATGAAGTTGGTATGATCAAGTTTACCGGTTGCTAGGAATATCTGGCACAGAACCTTGATGTAGTTCATACGATCAACATTACTCACCCCTGTCTAAGCTAAGCTCTGGAGACTTATACTTGCGGATGCACCGTGCTAAGTAAGTGCAAATAAGAGACCTTGGAAAATTGGAGAAAACAGCCCTCGTGAAGACGAGAAGGCCGTTCAAGGATAAGTTCAGCAGTTAATGAATATTATGTCCATTTTATGGTGATATTTATGTCACAAACTACACCTGGGAGTTTCTCGTTTAAGCATTGCTCCCTTTTACCTTGTTGGGTCGTACTAGAAATTTGGCCCCATTTCACTAGTCAATGTCAACTTGTTTAATTGCTTGGGTGTGATGAGCAGAAGGACGACCCGAAAGACGTTTTTACCTAACCTGATTGACCTGACTACTTTTGTATACTAATTTTGTACACCTTTACCGGAGAAAAGCGTGCAGGTTTTGGGTTAAACTCATACGTTGCATCGGACACTTTAATTTGTATACAAGCTGAACGTGTTGACTCTGACTCTTATCTTAAAGTTTATGAAGGCAGCCCTGCTAATTGTTCTGGTCAACTTTGTTGCCCTTAAAAAAAAATCTGCATCTGCTGTTTTCTCAAGGATAGGATCGAGTCTGATGTCTGAATGAGTAAGACAAAGACTTCGTGAACAGTCAACAAACTCGTGGTTTGAACTTGGGACGCTTCCACGGTTCCACCTCCTCTCTTGTTCAGTTTGATCTCGTAAGACATGAGCTGTGAACTGCAAGTACTACGGGGTATTACCGTACTATGTGCTATAGCAGTTGAAGAAAACGACAAGATAGCTAGTTTCGAAATATTGATTTCTGAAGTCGTCACCATCGCTACAGGAATGACACGCTACACCGACGACTCCGAGCCCTTGGCATAGCCTTAAAAAGCCCTTAGCTTAGGCTACACCGAGGGCAGTCCTCGCCATAGCTCCTCGGGCAAGATCTGCCTCGGCAGAGCCACGTGTGCCATCGGCGTAGATCCGGCCCTCGGCATAGCTGTGATATGCTGACGGTGCCCGTCAGCGTCTAGGCTGTCGGCGGAGCTTCAAAAAAATTCAATATTTTTTCCAAATTTTCTTAGTCTCTCACATGGATTATTTTAATTCTAACACTACACTTAATCTTAGGTCAAGTTACCCCTCATAGTCAAATTTCCCACCCGGGTCATCCATCATCACCCATCCTCACACTACTCCATGTCTCCACCCCCTAGCACGCTTAACATATTGGTTCCTTCTGGTTGGGCTTTCATCTTTTTCACAAAACATTGTTGATAATAATACCATATCAATCATATTAACCCCTAGATGGTGATGTCACAACTCTTTATTATTTTGAATTTTAAACAATTATTTAAATAAACATCAATGGTTGAGTAATAATAATCTCTACCGAGGATGCAATTAATTATTTATTTTTTTTATAAAAAAATCCTGATTTTCTGGCAAAAAAAAACTTCCTGCTTTTATATTTCCATTTGGAATTTTGAGAATATCTAAAAATTGGCTAACTAGGTAGAACCCAGTGAATTCGGATGTAACTTTTTTCCATGATCATTTTGATATATTATACATTTTTTCTGACTTCGTGTGCAACCAGAAAAAATCATTTTACTGATACATGACGCAATTTTGCAAAAAAGATCGAAATTCATTTTTCTTAAATTCTCTTGCAACTAGATGACATAACACATGAAAATCTCGAAGGATTTTTTTTTTTATTATTTTCTGCCACTCAGTTGAAAGATTAAAAGGCGATCCGGGGGGTGCATGGAGGGAAATTGACGAGGCGGTTCCTCGGCAATGCCCACCATGAGGGGCTTGAGTTTTAGAGAAAGGCGACGACGGAAGTTCCGGGAGCGAGGCGGTACACGACGTACCCAGGTTCACGCCCCCGCGGTGGAGGGTCGCTACGTCCTGCTAGCAATCCACTATATGAATATATGTATACAGGGGGCCGCCATAGGCGGAGTTGTTGGATCTAGTCTAGTTCTAGTTCGCAGGTTGCGATGTCTAGGCGTGTCGCCTCTATAATTATGTTTCTGATATGTCTGTCCCTAAGGGGTGCCCCTACCTGGCTTTATATATCAGCCAAACTAGGGTTTACAAGAGTCCTAGTAGGATCCGTGTTGGAGTCTTCTTTCCTTGTAGTCCAAGTTGAGGCGCGTGCAGGTCCAGCTTGCTGAGTCCTTGTGCTGGTCCAGCTTCATAGTTTGCACCGGGTATGGCAATGTCGAGTACCCGAAGGGTTATGCCTACGTCAGTAGCCCCCGAGTGTCTGGCCGAAGTGAAGCTTCGGGCAGGGACTAAAGTTGTCTTCGCCGAATGTCTTGATCATCCGTTGAATCTTGTGCTTGATGTAGAGTCGGAATTGCTTTCTGCCGGGTGCGCGAAGCGCTCCCGATGGGAGTAGCCCCGAGTCTATGGGCGGGTGCTTGCAGCCACACATAGACTCAAGTTGTACTACTCGAAGATCTTGATTGTTGATGCCGATGTCTTCAACTTTATTCTTCTTTGTTGGCGAGGTTGCCATATTTTTTATCGGGTGCGCGACTAGCGTCCCGATGGGAGTAGCCCCGAGCCCGTAGATAAATATGAAATAGTTATGTATACGGTGTAAAAAATGCTAAGTCAAACACCGTAGACTTTTTCAAGTTCCGAGAACTTGATGCCAATGACTCTGATGATGCCATAGATAGAGGAGTTGATGATTCAGATGATATCCGAGAGGAGCCGATGATTGAGATGATGGCCCTGAGGAGATAATGATTGGGATGATGGCCCAGAGGAGCCGATGATTCGGATGATGACCCTGAGGAGCCGATGATTTAGATGATGGCCCTGAGGAGCCGATGATTTAGATGATGGCCCTGATGAGCCGATGATTTAGATGATGGCCAGAGGAGCCGATGATTGGGGTGATGGCCCAGAGGAGCCGATGATTTAATCGGGTGCGCATCCAGTGCTCCCGATGGAAGTAGCCCCCCGAGTTTGGGCACTGATGCTTGCAACCGTGAGTAGACTCAAGTCGAGCAACCCGATGTTTACAGTTTTCTTCAGGTGCCGTTGACACATTGTTGTTTATTTCAAGGGGAAAAACGCACCTTGAGCATTGTTGATGCCATTGTTTGTAAGTTTTTTGGTAGGTACATGTATATGTACTTTTACCGTGTCAATGCCGTTGGCAAATTTTGAAGGAGCAAATCTTAATTGTCCGTTAGATGTATGTATACTAGTTGGTCAGCAAATCATTATGAGTGATCAGCTCGTGTTGCAGGTTTTGCTAAACCTGTTGTATGCGCAACTTTGCTTTCAACCGATTGTAAGTTTCGACAGTCACTCCCGAATATTTCGGGTGCAATGATTCTGCCGATGAGCCCGTTGTTCTTTGATATTTCCATAAGTAAAATATCGAACGTGGGTTTTGTTTATATTTTCCAAACTCTTGCATTGTACGGCACTCGTAGAGGCATCTGAAGCAGAGGGAAAGATTAATGTCCTTGTTTTTCTCATGATCCTTGCTATCTGTGGAACTCTTTGAGGCATCTATAGCAAAGGAAAAGAGCAAGGTCTTCGTTGCTTCATGATCCTTTGCTATTTGCGGCACTCTTTGAGGCATCTATAGCAAAGGGAAAGAGCACGGTCTTTGTTGCTTCATGATCCTTTGCTATTTGCGGCACTCTTTGAGGCATCTATAGCAAAGGGAAAGAGCACGGTCTTCGTTGCTTCATGATCCTTTGCTATTTGCGGCACTCTTTGAGGCATCTATAGCAAAGGAAAATAGCAAGGTCTTCGTTGCTTCATGATCCTTTGCTATTTGCGGCACTCTTTGAGGCATCTATAGCAAAGGGAAAGTAGCAAGGTCCCCGAAATAATCTTCAGGGGACCGTGAGCCCAGTCGAATCTTCAAGGGACTGTGAGCACAGTCAAATCTTCGAGGGACCGTGAGCCCAGTAAAATCTTCAAGGGACTGTGAGCACAGTCAAATCTTCAAGGGACTGTGAGCACAGTCAAATCTTCAAGGGACCGTGAGCCCAGTCGAATCTTCTAGGAACTGTGAGCACAGTTGAATCTTCAAGGGACTGTGAACACAGTCAAATCTTCAAGGGACTGTGAGCACAGTCAAATCTTCAAGGGACCGTGAGCACAGTAAAATCTTCAAGGGACCGTGAGCCGAGTTGAATCTTCAAGGGACTGTGAGCCCCGAGGTTCGTTGTAATATACGAACAAGGTTCCTGACGATGCAGTTCGGGTGTCCCAAATTACTGCAATTCTTCAAAACTTCAGTCTTCATAACTTCTTGGGTTCCAGCGAACCGGCGCTCCCGATGGGAGTAATAGTCTTCATATCTTTTTGGGTTCCAGCGAACCGGCGCTCCCGATGGGAGTAATAGTCTTCATGTCTTCTTGGGTTCCAGCGAACCGGCGCTCCCGATGGGAGTAATAGTCTTCATGTCTTCTTGGGTTCCAGCGACCCGGCGCTCCCGATGGGAGTAATAGTCTTCATGTCTTCTTGGGTTCCAGCGAACCGGCGCTCCCGATGGAAGTAATAGTCTTCATGTCTTCTTGGGTTCCAGCGACCCGGCGCTCCCGATGGGAGTAATAGTCTTCATGTCTTCTCGGGTTCCAGCGAACCGGCGCTCCCGATGGGCCAAAGATAGTCCATGCGACGGGCGTAGCTGAAGTAATTGCGCCATCCAAGATAGTCGGTGCGGCGGGCGCAGCTGAAGTAATTGTGCCATCCAAGATAGTCGGTGCGGCGCCTTGGCTGACGTGGCCGATGAAGAGGACGCAGTTGATGTGGCCAATCCGCGACGGGTGAGCATTCGAATATATCGGGTCCGTAATGTCGGGTCCGCGGCAGGCGAGCCCCCGAGTAAGAAGAGTGCGCGATGGCAGGCGCGGTCAGCCGAGCAGGGCAGTCGACGGGCGAGCTCCCGAATATATCAAGTCCGTGATGCAACGAGCGAGCCCCGAGCGTGGTGACTATGCGCGGTGAAGCAGTCGAAGCTTGTTCCGATCTGGTAATTTTGATGAAATGGAGGGGCGTCTGGCCTGGAAGAAGTTGATGTAGTCACGCGACACCTGGCGATGTCGGAATAGTTGCACGGCCAAAGATAGTCCATGCGGCGGGTGCAGCCGAAATAATTGCGCCATCCGAGATAATCCATGCGGGCGCGAGGCAAACATGGTCGATGACGAGGATGCAGTCAATGTAGCGGACCCGCGACAGGTGAGCACCCGAATATATCGAGTCCGCAACGTTGGGTCCACGGCAGGCGAGCCCTTGAGTACGGCAAGTGCGCGACAGCAGGCGCGGTCGACCGATCCGAGTAGTCGAAGCTTTGTTCCGATCTGATATTCTTTATGTCGGATGTGGGGGAGCCCAGCCGATGAAGTTCTGATGATCCTTATTCCGGGTGGAGAATTCGGCGAGTTCGCGACACGATGAGTCGTGTGGTTCTTAATTAACGATGTCGACAGGGTTGACGCTGCAGATGTAGTCATGCAGGGCTTTGTGGATTTTTTGCCAAACACGTCTCCAGGTCAACAGATATTCTTTGTAGCTTCACATGGCATGAAATCATCTCTTCCAGCTTTCTTTTGATTTGCTTGTACGAAACATTGCCTTGGCACTTGACTTCTGAATTCCCTAGCGTGGATGTTCCTTTCTCTTTCTTTCTATTCACGTGAAGCACTTGGATGATTCTTCCTTCCCTTTTTTTTTTACACGGATAGGCTTGATTGATCTGCGTTAATTTACTTAGATCGTACCAAACTTTATGTGTAGGCTATCAGCTCAATCTCTGAATTTCCTTGGAACGGATCTGTGCTATTCTGACTTTTTTTATTTACTTGTCTTCCTCTTCAAAGCATTGGAACTTGGCCGAAGGATGTCTGCGCCCGAACGCATTGGAACTTGGTCAAACGATGTCTGCACCCGAAGAAAACGGGACATGATCTGGCGGTGTCGTCCAATGGCTTGGCTGCTGCTGTTTTTGATCTTGTACTAGTCTAGGCTTGATCCTGTCTCTTCTTTTTTCTTTCTTCTACGTGACACGCACGGAATCAGCGAGCCTCAGCGCCATCCGGCAGCCACTGTTTTCTTTTCTCTCGAACTTGTATCGCAGAACACCAGTTGAGATGTGCGCTACGCAAGCTATAATGATTCCTGATCGGGTAGGATTTCTTTTCCAGACGCCTGTCGACGAAGCGACCGTTTGCTGATGGTGATGGAGCTTTTCGATCTAGCCGATGAATCAGCCGGATCCGATCTAGCCGATGTTGTTGATGATGATCCCGCCCAGATGACAAAATCCAATCGTCGCATTTCCCACAGACGGCGCTAATTGACGAGGCGGTTCCTCGGCAATGCCCACCATGAGGGGCTTGGGTTTTAGAGAAAGGCGGCGACGGAAGTTCCGGGAGCGAGGCGGTACACGACGTACCCAGGTTCACGCCCCCGCGGTGGAGGGTCGCTACGTCCCGCTAGCAATCCACTATACGAATATATGTATACGTGGGGCCGCCATAGGCGGAGTTGTTGGATCTAGTCTAGTTCTAGTTCGCAGGTTGCAATGTCTAGGCGTGTCGCCTCTATAATTATGTTTCTGATATGTCTGTCCCTAAGGGGTGCCCCTACCTGGCTTTATATATCAGCCAAACTAGGGTTTACAAGAGTCCTAGTAGGATCCGTGTTGGAGTCTTCTTTCCTTGTAGTCCAAGTTGAGGCGCGTGCAGGTCCAGCTTGCTGAGTCCTTGTGCTGGTCCAGCTTCATAGTTTGCACCGGGTATGGCAATGTCGAGTACCCGAAGGGTTATGCCTACGTCAGAAATTTTCAACCTCTACGCCGAGGGTGGTCGTCGGCGTAGTTTAAAAAAAAGAGGAGATGGCTATACGGAGGGTGGCCGTCAGCGTAGCCTTGACGCCGTGACAGCACCGTCACGGCCTAAGTTTGGTGGGCCGCATGCACATGCCTACACCGACGGCCCGCGATGTGCCGATGGCAGCCGTCGGCGTAGCGTTTCCTACGCCGAGGGCATCGCTAAGCTAACGACCCTTTTTGCGGGCTGGCCTGGAGGCCCATACGCAGATGGCCCCGACATTTGGCAGTCGGTGTATGAGAAGACCGTCGGCGCAGCGCGTCATTCCTGTAGTGCATGTTACTGTCGCTTTGCATCCCGTGACAACAAAGTTCAGAAAAGAAAATAGGGATTTCTAGTTTCGTGCCCCTGCTTCGTTAGTTGTACTCAGTTTTCCCCGGCTCGTTAGTTTTTCCTCAGTTTTCCCCTCCCTCTAGTTTGAAACCCCTCGAAGACGCGGGTTGCCGTCAGGTCAGAGGCCTTACCGTTACCGTGAGGTCGGTTCCTCGCCGACCGTCTCGTGCCGACGGGTGGATCCATCTACCGCTGACGCGTGGGCCATTTTATTTCCTGATTGTATACGCGGTGCTGCCAATGACAAATGGGGCCGCTCTATGGGGCTGCCGCAGCCAATGACCAGTGGGTCGTCTATTTATTTATAGAAAATTATATATTGCCGCTATGTGGGGCCTCCGCAGCCAATGACCGCTGTGGTCGTCTATTTTATTTAGAGAATATAATATAGAGCCGCTCTGTAGGGGTCGCCTCAGCCCATGGCACGTGACTATTTTCGCAGCTTAATCTAAAGTGACTCTTATGCTAAACATTGTGCATCCCGACGTTGACCTAGCAGTGGCGGCGAGCATAGCCGCTCTGACCATGCCGATATCGGCATAGGCATCGGCATCGTTTGGAGGATGTGGTGCTCGAATAATAGTGGAAATGCGATATTAATTTTTACATGCATAATATATAGAAAATAGCTAGATCTGTAAATCGATGCATATGAAGCTACATATATATTCTTGGTCATAATCCCCTTAATTATCTAAAGGGGATGGATGCATGGCTTCACGTCGTCGTCGCTTTCATCGTCGTATCTTCGTCGTCCGAGTAGTAGTACCTCCCGCACATTGTTCCGTCGAACACCTTCATCGTGAGCACATCATCGCCTTCATATTTGAAGTGTACGAACCAGCCGAAATCCACACCGTGCGCGATGGCGAATTTCTCCCAACCCTTGTCGAGGTACATCCGGCCTTGTCCGTCAAATAGGACCTCCACGGTCCGGAGACGAGGACCGCGAGTCAGCTGCTCGCAGATACACCTTAGCTGGCTCCTTGCCGTCAAGATAGTCCGCAAATTATTTTGGGAGTTCCTGCAAAGAGATCGAGCGCCGATCGTTTGAAATTAGGGAACCCTTGAAATTAAAGGTTTTTTTAGAACATGCCCATAATTAATCACATGCATCATATATGTGGGAACGCGTACGTACCTTCTTGACCAAAGGGTCTTCATAGACGACGATGAAGAACTCCTCTATGATCAATGGCGGTGTTGACGGTGGTGGTGGCAATGATGATGATCCCCTTCCCCTTCCCCTTCCGGTCCGCGTCCGAGACGTGGAAGCCATGGCAATGGATAAAGTGTATGTGAACGAAAAGAAGAGAGAGGCAGAACCTATTGACACAAGGGATGGCCGTGTGGGTGTTTATAAGGGAGAGATGACCGTTGTAGGGTTTACACAATAAAATAAGGAGGAGATGACCGTTGTGGGGGTTTATACACAATAAATTAAGGAGGAGACGACCGTTGTGGGGGTATAGTTTATCATTTTACCGTGAAAAGTAATGCCTAAAAGGAAAGTAATGGCTACAAGAAATCGGTGATGGTTTATCATTTTTTGCGTGAAAAGTAATGGGTACAAGAAATGGGTGATGGTGTATCATTTTTTGCGTGAAAAGTAATGGCTACACGAAATGGGTGATGGTGTATCATTTTTGTGCGTGAAAAGTAATGGCTACAACAAATCGGTGATGGTTTATCATTTTTGTGCGTGAAAAGTAATGGCTACAACAAAATCGGTGATGGTTTATCATTTTTTGCGTGAAAAGTAATGGGTACACGAAATGGGTGATGGTGTATCATTTTTGTGCGTGAAAAGTAATGGCTACAACAAATCGGTGATGGTTTATCGTTTTGCGTGAAAAGTAATGGGTACACGAAATGGGTGATGGTGTATCATTTTTGTGCGTGAAAAGTAATGGCTACAACAAATCGGTGATGGTTTATCGTTTTTTGCGTGAAAAGTAATGGCTACAAGAAATGGGTGATGGTGTATCATTTTTTGCGTGAAAAGTAATGGCTACAACAAATCGGTGATGATTTATCGTTTTTTGCGTGAAAAGTAATGGGTACAAGAAATGGGTGATGGTGTATCATTTTTTTTGCGTGAAAAGTAATGGCTACAACAAATCGGTGATGGTTTATCATTTTTTGCGTGAAAAGTAATGCCTAAAAAGAGTTTATAATTTAGCTCGTGAAAAATAATGCAGAAAACCAAACTTTGCGTGAAGCTAACCGACGACAGAGAGAGAGAGAGGGTGGTGGCCCCGACCGGAGAGAGAGATAGGGGTTATCCTGCCCGTTAGATCATACGATCAACGGTCGTCGGGCACGATCCGCGTGACATGGGCTAGACCAATCAGGGCAATGTTGGGCGTCCGTGAGAGTTTGTGAAGGGAGAGGGCAAAACTGAGTAGTATCAAGAAACCAAGGGCAAGTGAGTAGTAAACGTACTAAGGGATTCAAATATGAGATTTAAAAAAGGGAAAATGCGTGTTTTGTACAATGAAACCCATCTTGGCCTACCTCAAACTATTTGCAATACAAATCTACATGAGTGTGAAAATTATGGTCTCATTCAGACAAAGTATGTTTTGGGGAAAGCTGTTTTGGGTAGGGCTTATTATGGAAAACCATGCACCTTCATAGCTACTAGGTGATTTGAGAAGTGGCAATTTGTGGTGAAACTTGATTTATCTACGATTTATCTATGATTTGAGAATTGGAAATTTGTGGTAAAGACTCCATGAGTAAGTGCCACTCTTTTTCGGAATTTTTTGCACATTAAATAACTCATTTAACTAGTTAATCCCATTTGTTGACTCTCTGTTGACCAGCCACTTGAGGGTAAAACTGAGTATATTGCACTAGCCGGTATTAGCACTCAAGGTGAAAACTGAGCATACAAAAAATGCTAGTATATGACTCGAGGGTATACCCGAGTATATCTAAATTTTCAGGGTTAGACTCGAGGACGCGTGTTGCGGTGCGAAGTGGAAGACGTGCCATTGTTGACGCGTGTCGCGGTGCGTACGTGGAAGACGTGCCATTGTTGATGCGGGTCGCATTTAGGACGCGTAAGCCCCTCTCTCCCTCCCTCTCGCACACAAGTACGTCTCATTATCGCTCACGCACGAAACCACCCTCTCACGTCCCATCAACTTCTCCAAAAACCCAACCGCCGTACGAGCCCTCCCCTGCCGGCGATGGAGAAGAAGAATGCGCCGGCGGCCATCGCCCCGAGCCCGTCGCCTCCGAGCCCGTCGCCTCCGAGCCCGTCGCCGCCGAGCCCGTCGCCTCCGAGGGCGGCGCATCCGAGGGCGTCGCATCCAAGCGCGGCGCCTCCGTGAACCGGGCCGGTCTCACGGCTGACGGACCACTTCACAAGATCGGCGAATGCTTATTGGCGAAAGAGGAGTACGTGGACAGCTACTCTGCTATGAGGCAAGTCTGTAGAAATTGGCGCTCAGGGTTACCTGATCCCGACGTGCACCTGCACGAATGGATCATGCTACACCACGCCCTTCCACGCGCCGCTGAGTTCACCTTCCTCCATCTCGGCACATTCCGCTACGTCACCATAGATCTATCTGCAGTTCGTGCAAGGTTCAAATTCCTCGGCTTTTCCCGTGGCGTCACCATAGATCTTATTTTCAATCTTAGTGCTGAATGTTATCTTTTCAATATATTTTAGATTCTACTTCGTCGGCTTTCCCCGTGGCGTCATCGTGCTTGCCCGGAAGAACCCGCCGCACAAGATACGGCTGCTGAACCCACTCACAAAGAAATCGAACAAGTATGTTTGAGGCGCAGATGCCATCTGTTTTTCTGAAATCAGTCGCTGTTATCAAATCCCCGACTATGGTCTTTGTTGCCGCACATTACCCGCCGGAAATTGGTTGGGTCGATGAGAGCACTCCAACTAAGGATATAAATGAAGATGGGGATTGGGGAGAAGGAAGATTTTCGATCAAGAACCATTGTTTGCGTTGCATTACCCCGTTCAATGGTGAACTATATGCAGTAGCTGCGGACAATTTTGAGATCGGAAGAATAGTGTGCACCAATGTACAGTTGCAGCAGCGCGCGAGCACTGTCAAGATGGAGACACTAATTTCATTTCCAGAACTTGGACGTCAGAAGTTCTACCTTGTGAAGTCGGATGGTGATCTGCTGCTTGTGTTGTTGGTCAGCGAGGCTTTAGCGGGCAAACCATTGGTGTACCGTGTGGACACTCAGAGCCGCTCTCTCCATCCGGTCGGTAACATTGGCGGTAATGCCTTCTTCGTGAATTATATCCGGTGTATCTCCGTCGACACCGAGTGTACCCGACACTTCGACCTGGCAGCATCTACTACACGGATTTGGGTTATATAAGAGAGTACTCTCATGATACAAAGGCCTGGGATGAGTGTCCGATACGTGTGGATAGAATAGGAAGCTACGGTATGAGAAATGAACGAAGCCATACCGTTTGGAGGATGTATTGGCCGCACACTGCGGACGGAAGGAGTTCCATGAATATTTCCTTGGGGTAATGCACGAATGGAGCGACGAAGAAATATATGAGGAGGAATGAAGAACAAATTCATTCATCCTAATCTTCTTGTTGTCCATACATTGCGTGCGTCTTGTATATCAGCTTAGTTTGTCGTGAACATTAACAACGTTATTGCTCGCTTTTGGCTGCTTGTATGCAGTTTATGTATTATACTTAGTTTTGTGATTATGCTGTTGTGAATTTATCATATACTAGCTTCTAGATTTGCTACTAGATTTGCTGCCATATTGGGCAAAAAACGAGGGCCAAAAGGCATAAATTGAAGGAGATATGCCCTAGAGGCAATAATAAAGTGGTTATTATTTATATCTTTATGTTTATGATAAATGTTTATATATCATGCTAGAATTGTATTAACCGAAACATTAGTACATGTGTAATATGTAGACAAACAAGAAGTCCCTAGTATGCCTCTTAAACTAGCTTGTTGATTAATGGATGATTAGTTTCATAATCATGAACATTGGATGTTATTAATAACAAGGTTATATCATTGTGTGAATGATATAATGGACACACCCAATTAAGCGTAGCATAAGATCTCGTCATTAAGTTATTTGCTATAAGCTTTCGATACATAGTTACCTAGTCCTTATGACCATGAGATCATGTAAATCACTTATACCGGAAAGGTACTTTGATTACACCAAACACCACTGCGTAAATGGGTGGCTATAAAGGTGGGATTAAGTATCCGGAAAGTATGAGTTGAGGCATATGGATCAACGAGTGGGATTTGTCCATCCCGATGACGGATAGATATACTCGGGCCCTCTCGGTGGAATGTCGTCTAATGTCTTGCAAGCATATGAATGAGTTCATAAGAGACCACATACCACGGTACGAGTAAAGAGTACTTGTCAGGAGACGAGGTTGAACAAGGTATAGAGTGATACCGAAGATCAAACCTCGGACAAGTAAAATATCACGAGACAAAGGGAATTGGTAATATATGTGAATGGTTCATTCGATCACTAAAGTCATCGTTGAATATGTGGGAGCCATTATGGATCTCCAGATCCCTCTATTGGTTATTGGTCGGAGTGAGTACTCAACCATGTCCGCATAGTTCTCGAACCGTAGGGTGACACACTTAAAGTTGGATGTTGAAATGGTAGCACTTGAATATGGAATGGAGTTCGAATATTTGTTCGGAGTCCCGGATGAGATCCGGATATCACGAGGAGTTCCGGAATGGTCCGGAGAATAAGATTCATATATAGGATGTCATTTTATGTGAAATAAAATGTCGCGGAAGGTTCTATGGAAGGTTCTAGAAGGTTCTAGAAAAGTCCGGAAGAAACCACCAAGGAAGGTGGAGTCCACATGGGACTCCACCACCATGGCCGGCCAGCCCTAGATGGGGTGGAGTCCCAAGTGGACTCCACCATAGGGGGCCGACCCCCCCCACATGGGAGGTGGAAATCCCACCCTTTGGGTGGGAGTCCTAGTTGGGCTAGGTTTCCCCTCTTATGGAAGATTTTGGTTTCGGGTCTTATTCGAAGACTTGGACACCAACACTTGGGATCCACCTATATAATGAGGGGCCAAGAGAGGGGGCTGGCCACCCCAAGACCACAAGCTGGCCGCCCCCATAGAGTGGCCGGCCACCCCTCCCAAACCCTAGCCAAGCTCCTCTCCTCCATATTGCCCGCATAGCTTAGCGAAGCTCCGCCGGACTTCTTCACCGCCACCGACACCACGCCGTCATGCTGTCGGATTCAAGAGGAGCTACTACTTCCGCTGCCCGGCTGGAACGGGAGGTGGACGTCGTCTTCATCAACAACCGAACGTGTGACCGAGTACGGAGGTGCTGCCGTTCGTGGCGCCGGAACCGATCGTGATCAAGATCTTCTACGCGCTTTTGCAAGCGGCAAGTGAACGTCTACCGCAGCAACAAGAGCCTCCTCTTGTAGGCTTTGGAATCTCTTCAAGGGTGAGACTCGATACCCCCTCGTTTCTACCGTCTTCTAGATTGCATCTTGGCTTGGATTGCATGTTCGCGGTAGGAAAATTTTTGTTTTCTATGCAACATTGTCCTACAGTGGTATCAGAGCCGTGTCTATGCATAGATGGTTGCACGAGTAGAACACAATGGTTTGTGGGCGTTGATGCTCTTGTTATCTTTAGTTGAGTACTTTGCATCTTTATGGCATAGTGGGATGAAGCGGCTCGGACTAACTTTACATGACCGCGTTCATGAGACTTGTTCCTCGTTCGACATGCAACTTGTATTGCATAAGAGGCTTTGCGGGTGTCTGTCTCTCCTACTATAGTAAAGATTCAATTTACTCTTCTATTGACAACATTAGTATCAACGTTGTGGTTCATGTTCTTAGGTAGATTAGATCTATATCGAAAACCCTAAACCACGTAAAATATGCAAACCAAATTAGAGAGCGTCTAACTTGTTTTTGCAGGGTTTGGTGATGTGATATGGCCATAATGTGATGATGAATATGTATGAGATGATCATTATTGTATTGTGGCAACCGGCGGGAGCCTTATGGTTGTCTTTAAATTTCATGTTGAGTAGTATTTCAAAGTAGTTGTAATAGTTGCTACATGGAGGACAATCATGAAGACGGCGCCATTGACCTTGGTGCTTCGCTGACGATGATGGAGATCATGCCCGAAGATGATGGAGATCATGTCCGTGCTTTGGAGATGAAGATCAAAGGCGCAAAGACAAAAGGGCCATATCATATCACATATGAACTGCATGTGATGTTAATCCTTTTATGCATCTTATTTTGCTTAGATCGCGACGGTAGCATTATAAGATGATCCCTCACTAAAATCTCAAGATAATAAAGTGTTCATCCTTAGTAGCACCGTTATCAAGTCTTATCGTTTCGAAGCATCTCGTGATGATCGGGTGTGATAGATTCGATAAGTACATACAACGGGTGCAAGACGGTTTTGCACATGCGGATACTAAGGTGGCCTTGACGAGCCTAGCATGTACGAGACATGGTCTCGGAACACGTGATACCGAAAGGTAGAGCATGAATCATATGATTGATATGATGAACACTTTGAGTGTTCGCCATTGAAATTACACCTTTTCTCGTGATGATCGATTTGAGGTGCGATGGATTTGGTTCGTGTGATCACTAAGACAATGCGAGGGATATTGTTTTGAGTGGGAGTTCACCTAGATTTTTAATTATGTTGAATTAAAATTTGAACTCAATTTGTCATAAACTTAGTCTAAACTATTGCAAATATATGTTGTAGAGATGGCGTCCTCAATCAATTTTAACCGAGTTCCTAGAGAAAGAAAAGCTTAAGAGCAACGGTAGCAACTTCACCGACTGGTTCCGTCATGTGAGGATCTTCCTCTGCGGCGGAAATCTGCAATATGTGCTTGATGCACCGCTAGGTGACCCTCCTGCGAAGCTGAAACCGATGAAGTAAAAGCTGTTTACGAGACTCGGAAAACTCGGTACTCTCAAGTTCGGTGTGCCATCCTGTGCGATCCGGAATCCGATCTTCAAAAACGTTTTGAGCACCACGATCCTCATGAGTTGATGAATGAGCTGAAAGCTATTTTTGAGACTCATGCGGCCGTGGAATGCTATGAAGCATCGAAACATTTCTTCAGTTGTATGATGGAAGAAGGCAGCTCCATTAGTGAGCACATGCTCGCCATGACCGGGCATGCGAAGAAACTCAGTGACTTGGGAATAGTGATTCCTAACGGATCGGGGATTAATCGTGTCCTTCAATCACTGCCACCAAGTTATAAGAACTTTGTGATGAACTACAATATGCAGAACATGAACAAGGAGTTACCTGAACTCTTTGGCATGCTAAAAGGTGCTGAGATTGAGATCAAGAAAGAGCACCAAGTGTTGATGGTCAACAAGACCACCAGTTTCAAGAAACGGGGCAAGTCTAAGGGAAAATTCAAGAAGGGTGGCAAGAAAGCTGCCACGCCTCCTATGAAACCTAAGAACGGCCCTAAGCACGATGCTTGAGTGCTATTACTGCAAGGAGAAGGGACAACTGAAGCGTAATTGCTCCAAGTATTTGGCGAGATCCGAAGAGCGGCCTTGTCAAGAAGAAGAAAGAAGGTATATCTGATATACATGTTATAGATGTTTATCTCACTAGTTCTCGTTCTAGTACACGGGTATTTGATATCTGGTTCGGTTGCTCATATTTGTAACTCGAAACAGGAACTAAAGAATAAACGACAACTGCTGAAAGATGAAGTGACGATGCGCGTTGGAAACGGATCCAAGGTCAATGTGATCGCAGTCGGCACACTTCCTCTACATCTACCTTCGGGGTTAGTTTTAAGCCTAAATAATTGTTATTATGTACATGCGTTGAGCATGAACATTATATCTGGATCTTGTTTAATGCAAGACGGTTATTCATTCAAGTCTGAGAATAATGGTTGTTCTATTTTTATGAATAATATCTTTTATGGTCGAGCACCACAAAAGAATGGCTTATTTATATTAGATCTCGATAGTAGTGATACGCATATACATAACATTGATGCTAAGCGAATTAAATTGAATGATAATTCTACTTATATGTGGCACTGTCGTCTTGGTCATATTGGAGTGAAACGCATGAAGAAACTCCATACTGATGGATTACTTGAATCACTTGACTTTGAGTCACTTGATAGATGCGAAGCATGTCTAATGGGAAAAATGACTAAGACTCCATTTTACGGTATGATGGAGCGAGCTACGACTTATTGGAAATCATACATACCGATGTGTGCGGACCAATGAGTGTAGCATCGCGCGGTGGTTATCGTTATGTTCTAACCTTCACGAGATGATCCGAGTAGATATGGGTATATCTATTTCATGAAACATAAATCCGAAACTTTTGAGAAGTTTAAGGAATTCCAAAGTGAAGTAGAAAATCAACGTAACAAGAAGATTAAATTTCTACGATCTGATCGCGGAGGTGAATATCTGAGTTATGAGTTTGGCATGCATTTAAAGAAATACGGAATACTTTCACAATTGACACCGCCGGGAACACCACAACGAAACGGTGTGTCCGAACGTCGTAATCGAACTCTCTTAGATATGGTTCGTTCTATGATGTCTCTTACGATTTGCCGTTATCATTTTGGAGTTATGCATTAGAGACAGCCGCATTCACTTTAAATAGAGCACCATCAAAATCCGTAGAAACGACACCGTATGAATTATGGTTTAATAAGAAACCTAAGCTGTCGTTCCTTAAAGTTTGGGGTTGCGAAGCCTATGTAAAAAAGTTACAACCGGACAAGCTAGAACCCAAAGCGGAGAAATGCGTCTTCATAGGATACCCTAAGGAAACTATAGGGTACACTTTCTATCACGGATCCGAAGGCAAAATCTTTGTTGCTAAGAACGGAACCTTTCTTGAGAAAGAATTTCTCACTAAAGAAGCTGACTTGGAAGAAAAGTAGAACTCGATGAGATTAATGAATCTATACTCGTTGATCGAAGTAGCGCGATGCCGGAAGATGTACCTGTGCCGCCTACACCGGCAACGAGAGGAAGCTAATGATAATGATCATGAAACTTCGAACGAGGAAACTACTGAACCTCGCGGATCGACAAGGGAACGTGCCACTCCTGATTGGTATGATCCTTGTCTAAATGTCATGATTGTGGATAACAATGATGAGGACCCTGCTGACGTATGAAGAAGCGATGATGAGCCCAGATTCCAACAAATGGCAAGAAGCCATGAAATCCGAAATGGGATCCATGTATGATAACAAAGTATGGACTTTGGTAGACTTACCGATAGCCGAAAGGCTGTCGAGAATAAATGGATCTTCAAGAGAAAAACAGATGCTTGATGGTAATATTACTGTCTATAAAGCTCGACTTGTCGCAAAGGGTTTCAGACAAATTCAAGGAGTTGACTACGATGAGACTTTCTCACCCGTAGCGAAGCTAAAATCTGTGAGGATTTTGTTAGCAATAGCTGCATTTTTCGATTATGAGATTTGGCGAGATGGATGTCAAAACGGCGTTCCTTAATGGAGACATTGAGGAAGAGTTGTATATGGTACAACCCAAAGGTTTTGTTGATCCTAAAAATGCTGACAAAGTATGCAAACTTCAGCGTTCAATCTATGGACTGAAGCAAGCATCGAGAAGTTGGAACCGACGCTTTGATAAGGTGATCAAAGACTTCGGGTTTATACAGTGTCATGGAGAGGCTGTATTTACAAGAAAGTGAGTGGGAGCTCTGTAGCATTCCGATATTATATGTAGATGACATATTATTGATTGGGAATGATATAGAACTATTAAGCGATGTAAAAGGTTATTTGAATAACAGTTTTTCAATGAAAGACCTTGGTGAAGCATCGTATATATTAGGCATCAAGATTTATAGAGATAGATCAAGACGCCTAATAGGGCTATCACTGAGTACATACCTGGACAAGATTCTAAAGAAGTTTAGAATGGACGAAAGTAAGAAAGGGTTTTTACCTATGTTACCGAGGCAAGGTCTTGAGTAAGACTCAAGGACCGGCTACGACGAAGAAAGAGAAAGGATGAATCGGATCCCCTATGCTTCGGCGGTAGGCTCTATTATGTATGCCATGCTATGTACAAGACCGGATATAGCGCATGCTTGTTAGTTTGACTAGCGGATATCAAAGTGATCCGGGAATGGAACACTTGGACGGCGGTCAAGAATATCCTGAAGTACTTGAAAAGAACTAAGGATATGTTTCTTTGTTATGGAGGTGACCAAGAGCTCGTTGTAACAAGTTACACCGATGCAAGTTGGAACAACGATCACGATGACTCTAAGTCACGATGCGGGTACGTGTTTATATTGAATGGTGCTTGCGATAGGCTGGGCAAGCTCGAAGCGGTGCACGGTGGCGAAGTCTTCAACGGAATCGAGTACATAGCGGCTTCGGAGGCTTCATCGGAAGCGGTATGGATGAAGAGGTTCATTGTAGAGCTCGGTGTGGTTCCTAGTGCATTGGACCCATTAATCATTTCTTGTGATAACATGGGTGCCATCGCCAATGCACAAGAGCCAAGGTCACACAAGAGGCTGAAGCATATCAAGCTGCGTTACCACTCGATTCGCGAGTACATCGAAGATGGAGAAGTAAAGATTTGCAAAGTACACATCTGATGCTGAATGTAGCGAGATCCGTTGACTAAAGCTCTCCCTAGGGCAAAGCATGACCAACACCGGAATGCCATGGGTGTTAGGTATATTACAATGTAATCTAGATTATTGACTCTAGTGCAAGTGGGAGAGCTGAAGGAGATATGCCCTAGAGGCAATAATAAAGTGGTTATTATTTATATCTTTATGTTTATGATAAATGTTTATATATCATGCTAGAATTGTATTAGCAGAAACATTAGTACATGTGTGATATGTAGACAAACAAGAAGTCCCTAGTATGCCTCTTAAACTAGCTTGTTGATTAATGGATGATTAGTTTCATAATCATGAACATTGGATGTTATTAATAACAAGGTTATATCATTGTGTGAATGATATAATGGACACACCCAATTAAGCGTAGCATAAGATCTCGTCATTAAGTTATTTGCTATAAGCTTTCGATACATAGTTACCTAGTCCTTATGACCATGAGATCATGTAAATCACTTATACCGGAAAGGTACTTTGATTACACCAAACACCCCTGCGTAAATGGGTGGCTATAAAGGTGGGATTAAGTATCCGGAAAGTATGAGTTGAGGCATATGGATCAACGGTGGGATTTGTCCATCCCGATGACGGATAGATATACTCTGGGCCCTCTCGGTGGAATGTCGTCTAATGTCTTGCAAGCATATGAATGAGTTCATAAGAGACCACATACCACGGTACGAGTAAAGAGTACTTGTCAGGAGACGAGGTTGAACAAGGTATAGAGTGATACCGAAGATCAAACCTCGGACAAGTAAAATATCACGAGACAAAGGGAATTGGTAATATATGTGAATGGTTCATTCGATCACTAAAGTCATCGTTGAATATGTGGGAGCCATTATGGATCTCCAGATCCCACTATTGGTTATTGGTCGGAGTGAGTACTCAACCATGTCCGCATAGTTCTCGAACCGTAGGGTGACACACTTAAAGTTGGATGTTGAAATGGTAGCACTTGAATATGGAATGGAGTTCGAATATTTGTTCGGAGTCCCGGATGAGATCCCGGATATCACGAGGAGTTCGGAATGGTCGGAGAATAAGATTCATATATAGGATGTCATTTTATGTGAAATAAAATGTCGCGGAAGGTTCTATGGAAGGTTCTAGAAGGTTCTAGAAAAGTCCGGAAGAAACCACCAAGGAAGGTGGAGTCCACATGGGACTCCACCACCATGGCCGGCCAGCCCTAGATGGGGTGGAGTCCCAAGTGGACTCCACCATAGGGGGCCGGCCACCCCTACATGGGAGGTGGAAATCCCACCCTTTGGGTGGGAGTCCTAGTTGGGCTAGGTTTCCCCTCTTATGGAAGATTTTGGTTTCGGGTCTTATTCGAAGACTTGGACACCAACACTTGGGATCCACCTATATAATGAGGGGCCAAGGGAGGGGGCCGGCCACCCCAAGACCACAAGCTGGCCGCCCCCATAGAGTGGCCGGACACCCCTCCCAAACCCTAGCCAAGCTCCTCTCCTCCATATTGCCCGCATAGCTTAGCGAAGCTCCGCCGGGACTTCTTCACCGCCACCGACACCACGCCGTCGTCTCTGTCGGATTCAAGAGGAGCTACTACTTCCGCTGCCCGGCTGGAACGGGGAGGTGGACGTCGTCTTCATCAACAACCGAACGTGTGACCGAGTACGGAGGTGCTGCCCGTTCGTGGCGCCGGAACCGATCGTGATCAAGATCTTCTACGCGCTTTTGCAAGCGGCAAGTGAACGTCTACCGCAGCAACAAGAGCCTCCTCTTGTAGGCTTTGGAATCTCTTCAAGGGTGAGACTCGATACCCCCTCGTTGCTACCGTCTTCTAGATTGCATCTTGGCTTGGATTGCGTGTTCGCGGTAGGAAAATTTTTGTTTTCTATGCAACGTTGTCCTACATAAATAACCCCAGAGATTTGCTACTAGATTTGCTAGTAGATTTGCTGCCATATTGAAGAAAGACAGAAATAGAAGCTTCTCTAGATTTGATACTAATTTGGTGAAAAAGACGAGAGAGAGAAAGAGGGAAAAGGTGCTCTTAAAAATGCCAATTTGGGCCGAGAGAGACAAAACCCAGCTCCTGCTCACGTGCAACCAAACGCTTCTCGTCTTGTCCCATGCGGTCCCTTTCTACCAGCCCCACGCGACGCGGCCCCACATGACGCGGCCCCACACGACGCGGCCCCACAGACGACGCGGCGCAACACGTCAGCACAGAACGTCCAAATAAACGGATTCCTTCCGTCTGAGCTCCTTCTGCGGGTTTCAGACATAGGCTTGGGGAAAACTGAGGAAAAACTAAGGGGCTGGGGAAAACTGAGTACAACTAACGACCCGAGGGCACGAAAATAGAAATCCCAAGAAAATAATCCAAAACTTTTCTTGTTTGTAAATCAGGAAATTTCAAGCTGACCAATATATGATTGGTGCACACTATTTTAGTTAGCAAAGAGGAGAGCTTAGTTACGGGCGGTTCGTTGATATTTCTTGCAAAAGCTTAGGTTTATTTGCATGAATAAAGGAGGCAACACCCCCTGCCCAAGAGCATAATATTAAGTAAAGTGACATACGCGATCAAACTCATTTTTGGAACTTCAAAGAACTCTACTTTCCTTCAGTGTGAATGATCTTGTAAGGTGCGAGCTCTGAATTGTTGTTGTGCAAGAATAAGTATTTCAATGCTTTCGCTAGTGAATTTATCGTAGTTTTTATGGAAAACAACGGTGTCTATGTCAAAGTTCAAAAAGTATTATGTTCTTGGCAACTTAACAGTTGCGCTTTGCAGCTTATTTCCAGTCTTTCCGAGGTGAAATATAGATCAGTAAATATTTTTTGGAACCTAAACAGCCGGAGCTTTTCTTACTTTTTACTAAAAATAGGAAATATAAACGAAAATATTTTAATACTTGCACGCATAGGTGTGGTTATTTCTATCACTGTTCGTTTTGCTTTCAGTTCAGATAAACTCAATGCGTCATAGAATGTATAGGAGTGGCCGTGGCCAAACCCATGCATGTGTACAAAATCCGCTCTCGAATACAAAACCGATTGAATTACAACGAAAGAGTAACCCTCCCACTCAACAACGGCCCATGTTCAAGCAAGCAGGGCGACAACAAGAAACCAAAACTGCACACTATACTATTACATGGGACAAAGTCAAATCTATTTGCACCTCTTCACGGATAATAATGGCTAAACTTTCCGCCGTCAAGTTCAGGTTCTGAAACATGCGCCTACCTTTTTTCCTTCCATATGTGCCACACGATGTAGATAGAAACTGCTGCATCTGTTCTTACATTTTCGTCCTTGGGCTGCTGAGCTAATTTGCTCCACCAATCACTAATGGAAGACGAAGAATTAGCATAGAGAAACAATTTCGATGACTATTTTGAAACTGAACCCAGACTTCTTTGGCATAAGGGTAGTGCAGTGTGAGGTGAGCAGCGGTTTCCAAAGTTTGGTCACACAAGCAGCAGGAGTCTCCATGAGGCCCGGAAATGCAATTCTAAAGGCGCCGTGGCCTATCGGTCAAGTATCCACCATTCAAACAACGTCGCGATTCATGCATCCTTGCGTGCATTATTAAGTTATAGACTAAGTTACATAAATTGAAACTTAATCGTGCGATTCGTGTATTCTGTAGCACGAATCACGAGGAGAAACGGACGTCGAAAACTTGACCGATAGATCATCGGATCGCTAGAAAAATCACTTTGCCATGAGGCCATCCTCTGGCAAGAAGTCTGTCGGCAGTCCCATGAGGCCATCCTCTGGCAAGAAGTCTGTCGGCAGTCCAACACCTGGTTTGAATCATCAACCAGACGAATTTTTTTGACCTTGCCTTCAGCACGGAGGCCACACTTTCATCAATTCAGCCTGAGGAATTATCCCAAAGAACTGAAAACAATATGCTGATTTAGCTGAGTACTTTCCATCTACAGCGATTTTCCAAAAGATCTTGTCATTAACTCATTATTATCATTGCCAAGCACAATGCCCTGAAGCTGTGACCACAGATCGATAAACGGATCCAGTTGAGTTGTTGTTCATTAGTTATCCTGTTTAAGCCACGCATCCATCTCCCATTTGTCAACCCAGCCTGGTTACAGTCAGATTTCCTTCTGGCCAAAGGGAAGATGGTGCAATCAAGCGCGGAGATTTGCCATTGAGTCACCTATCATGCCAGAAACTTGCTTTCTTGCCATTACTGCGAATAGAAAACCTCAGTACAAGCAGCAAAAAGTTGCTTTGTCAGTCTCATCGAAGGGGAGCATTAAGATTGAGATGGGAATGGTTGAGATGGTCCGATGACAATAAACCTTGGAAAGATCAGTAAATATTCAGGCTTAACTATTTAAGAACGTTGATAAGTTTGTACTACCTCTGTCCATAAATAGATGCCAAAAATTTGTTTAAATTTGAATGTATCTAGACATGATTTAGTGTATAGATATATTCAAATTTAAATAAATCTTTGGCATCTATTTATGGACGGAGGGAGTATTATAAACTCTACATGTTGCGGCGATCTGGCCAGAAAGTTTGATGTAGTACACACACCTGGGCATTTCTCCAGCCGGGCTTAAAAAAGCCCAACCGTAAATTCCAAAGCCCAAGCCCTGTCGGGCCTGAACTTCAGACTTGCAAATCAGGCCCGCACCTGGCCTGAACGGAGGAAAGCCCGGCCTGATCTAGGTTTGAATCCAATTTTCTGCAAGCCCAAATCCAGCCCGGCTTGATGTTCAGGCTCAAAAATCAGGCTGAACCTGGCCCGACATGCAAGCCTGGTCCAGGATTTTCGGTCCGGGCTGGACCGGGCTGCCCATGCCCAGCTGTAGTATACACAATCAACATTAACATTGCTGGTTCCTTCTAGAAATAGGCATCTCGAGGTTTATATTTGAAAATTGCGAAAACAGACTTATGACCTTGCTGCAGACGTGAACGTTGAAGGATAATGGTTGTTCACTTGTGAATGAATATCACGTGCATTTTCTGGTGTTACCTCCATTCCGAAATATAAGCTTTTTTAGAAAGCAAACTTAACTTTCTAAAAATGCTTATATTTTAAAACGGAGGTATTATGTAGGAATTTAGACCCCTTTTTATTAGTCAATACGTGTTCCTTGGATTGACTTTGGTGTAATGAGCTAAAGGAGGATCCGGAATTTAGCGCATACATTATACCGTCCACTTTAATTTTCATAAGGTGAACATGTTGACTCTAACTCTTATCTTAAAATTGTAAAAGTTAGCCCTGCTAATTGTTCCAGTCAACTTTGCTGCCCTTAAAGAGATTAAGCATCAGTTGTTTTCTCAAGGATACAATCGAGTCTGATCTCTAAGAGCATCTTCACCAGCGGCCCCGATAGCTATTTGGGGGTCGGTGGCTAAAATGGACTCACACGAACGCATCCCAAAAACTATCGGCGCGTTTTTTAGCCCAATAGAGATGTTGGCAACCCTGTGCCGGCCCCTTCGCAAAGGACACGGATCGGGAACGCCGACGCGCCGCGTTTTGCGATGGGGCCGCGCTGTCAGTGACAACAGGGCGCGCCGCGGGAGATTTCCCGCCACGATGCCGCGCGGGAGGTTTCCCCCCTCGCCGTCGGTCCATATTAACCCCTCCATCCCCGCCTCTCACTTCATTTGTGCAAAAATCTAAACCCACAATGTACGATGCATGGGAGGAGGCGGCGCTAGCGGCGATCGTAGATGACGTGGCGGAGGACCTGCAGCTCGAAGAGTACGATGCGTGGGAGGAGGCGGCGCTAGCGGCGACCGTAGATGCATTTGTCACTAACGAGCGGCAGCAGCAGGAGGCGGAGTGGCGGCACCAGGAGGCGGTGCGGCGGCAGCGGACTGTCGAGTGGCGGCAGGAGGTGCGGGAGGAGTAGTAGTGTCAGGATGAAGTCTACGAGTGGCGGCGCTTGAGGAGCTGCGGCTACAGAGGCAGGAGGTGGAGTACCGTCGGCGGTAGGAGGAGCTGAAGCAGCAGCTGCGTCAGGAGGTGGTGGCCGCGGATAGAGCGTCCTACTTGGCGTTCACGGCGGACTTAGCAGCGGGGGATCGATGACGGAGGAGCAGCGGAGAGAGCAAGCGGCGCAACAGCGGGAGATCATCAACAACGATAGATGATACGTCTCCGACGTATCGATAATTTCTTATGTTCCATGCCACATTATTGATGATATCTACATGTTTTATACACATTATATGTCATATTTATGCATTTTCCGGCACTAACCTATTAACGAGATGCCGAAGAGCCAGTTGCTATTTTCTGCTGTTTTTGGTTTCAGAAATCCTAGTAAAGAAATATTCTCGGAATTGGACGAAATCAACGCCCAGGGTCCTATTTTTGCACGAAGCTTCCAGAAGACCGAGGGGGAAAGGAAGTGGGGCCACGAGGCGCCGACACAACAGGGCGGCGCGACCCAGGTCTTGGCCGCGCGTCCCTGGTGTGTGGGGCCCTCGTGTGGCCCCCCGCGTTGCCCTTCCGCCTACTTAAAGCCTTCGTCGCGAAACCCCCGATGCCGAGAGCCACGATACGGAAAACCTTACCGAGACGCCGCCACCGCCAATCCCATCTCGGGGATTCCGGAGATCACCTCCGGCACCTGCCGGAGAGGGGAATCATCTCCCGGAGGACTCTTCACCGCCATGATCGCCTCCGGAGTGATGAGTGAGTAGTTCACCCCTGGACTATGGGTCCATAGCAGTAGCTAGATGGTCGTCTTCTCCTCATGTGCTTCATTGTCGGATCTTGTGAGCTGCCTAACATGATCAAGATCATCTATTTGTAATTCTATATGTTGTGTTTGTCGGGATCCGATGGATAGAGAATACTATGTTATGTTGATTATCAATCTATTACCTATGTGTTGTTTATGATCTTGCATGCTCTCCGTTATTAGTAGAGGCTCGGCCAAGTTTTTACTCTTAACTCCAAGAGGGAGTATTTATGCTCGATAGTGGGTTCATGCCTCCATTAAATCCGGGACAGTGACATAAAGTTCTAAGGTTGTGGATGTGTTGTTGCCACTAGGGATAAAACATTGATGCTATGTCCGAGGATGTAGTTATTGATTACATTACGCACCATACTTAATGCAATTGTATGTTGTTTTGCAACTTAATACTGGAAGGGGTTCGGATGATAACCTGAAGGTGGACTTTTTAGGCATAGATGCATGCTGGATAGCGTTCTATGTACTTTGTCGTAATGCCCAATTAAATCTCACAATATTCATCATATCATGTATGTGCATTGTTATGCCCTCTCTATTTGTCAATTGCCTGACTGTAATTTGTTCACCCAACATGCTATTTATCTTATGGGAGAGACACCTCTAGTGAACTGTGGATCCCGGTCCATTCTTTACATCTGAAATACAATCTACTGCAATACTTGTTCTTTACTATTTTCTGCAAACAATCATCATCCACACTATACATATAATCCTTTGTTACAGCAAGCCGGTGAGATTGACAACCTCGCTGTTTCGTTGGGGCAAAGTACTTTGGTTGTGTTGTGCAGGTTCCACGTTGGCGTCGGAATCTCTGGTGTTGCGCCGCACTACATCCCGCCGCCATCAACCTTCGTGCTTCTTGGCTCCTCCTGGTTCGATAAACCTTGGTTTCTTTCTGAGGGAAAACTTGCTGCTGTGCGCATCATACCTTCCTCTTGGGGTTCCCAACGAACGTGTGAGTTACACGCCATCAAGCTCTTTTTCTGGCGCCGTTGCCGGGGAGATCAAGACACGCTGCAAGGGGAGTCTCCACAATCCAATCTCTTTACTTTGTTTTTGTCTTGCTTTACTTTATTTACTACTTTGTTTGCTGCACTTATATCAAAACACAAAAAAAATAGTTGCTAGCTTTACTTTATTTACTGTCTTGCACTCTACATCAAAAACACAAAAAAATTAGTTACTTGCATTTATTTTATCTAGTTTGCTTTATTTACTACTGCTAAAATGAGTAATCCTGAAGTTGAAGTTCGTTCGTTTAAGCAACAAGGGGGAGAATGTTTAAAAGATGCTTGGTATAGAATTAGTGATGCCCATAATAGGTGCACTAAGAAACACTCCACCACTATCCTGCTCAGGAATTTTTATGTTGGTATCTCTAGCTGGAATATATATGTTCTTGATTGTCTCGCGGGAGGTAACTTCCTAGGCGCTCCTGTTTTAGAAGCTAGTTGCATTATTGAGAGTCTATTTGGAATACCACCTGTTAATGAAGTTAAAATTGAAACCTCTCTTGAAGATGTCATGAAAAAATTGGAAACCATAGAGAAAAATTTTCCAAGTGTTGAAACTAAATTGGAAATGTTACTTGATAGCACTGATAAACTTGATAAATCTCTAGGAGGAATGAATGAGAGAATCACCATCTTAGAATCTTGTGCTAACCATGATAATCAAACCCAAAGGATTAGTGAACTTGAAAAAGCTATGGGAACCTTGGGTTCAACTTTTTCTTCTCTTAAATATAAGGAGAAAGCTTATGTGGGTAAGGAGCAAAAGTTTATGTATGTCTCTAAAGTGCCTAAACCAAAAAAATATTATTATAAGCCTACAATTGACAAATCCCTTAGTACCACTACATATGGGGGAACTTATGATATCGATGCTCCACCTCTTGATAACACTTGATAAACACTTTCTGCTCCTAGCTGAAAGGCGTTAAAGAAAAGCGCTTATGGGAGACAACCCATGTTTTTACTACAGTATTTTTGTTTTATATTTAAGTCTTGGAAGTTGTTTACTACTGTAGCAACCTCTCCTTATCTTAGTTTTGTGCTTTGTTGTGCCAAGTAAAGTCGTTGATAGTAAGGTTCATACTAGATTTGGATTGTCTGCGCATAGCAGATTTCTTTGCTGTCACGAATTCCGACCTGCCTCTCTGTAGGTAGCTCAGAAAATTATGCTAATTTACGTGCGTGATCCTCAGATATGTACACAACTTTCATTCAATTTGAGAATTTTCATTTGAGCAAGTATGGTGCCTCAATAAAATCTATCTTTACGGACTGTTCTGTTTTGACAGATTCTGCCTTTTATTTCGCATTGCCTCTTTTGCTATGTTGGATGAATTTCTTTGATCCATTAATGTCCAGTAGCTTTATGCAATGTCCAGAAGTGTTAAGAATTATTGTGTCGCCTCTGAACATGTTAATTTTTATTGTACACTAACCCTCTAATGAGTTGTTTCGAGTTTGGTGTGGAGGAAGTTTTCAAGGATCAAGAGAGGGAAATGATGCAATATGATCAAGGAGAGTGAAAGCTCTAAGCTTGGGGATGCCCGGTGGTTCACCCTCGCATATTTTAAGAAGACTCAAGCGTCTAAGCTTGGGGATGCCCAAGGCATCCCCTTCTTCATCGACAACATTATCGGGTTCCTCCCCGAAACTATATTTTTATTCCATCACATCTTATGTGCTTTGCTTGGAGCGTCGGTTTGTTTTTGTTTTTTTGTTTTGTTTGAATAAAATGGATCCTAGCATTCATTGCGTGGGAGAGAGACACGCTCCGCTGTTGCATATGGACAAATATGTCCTTAGGCTTTACTCATAGTATTCATGGTGAAGGTTGAATCTTCTTCGTTAAATTGTTATATGGTTGGAATCGGGAAATGCTACATGTAGTAATTCTAAAATGTCTTGAATAATTTGATACTTGGCAATTGTTGTGCTCATGTTTAAGCTCTTGCATCATATACTTTGCACCCATTAATGAAGAAACACCTAGAGCTTGCTAAATTTGGGTTGCATATTTGGTCTCTCTAAAAGTCTAGATAATTTCTAGTATTGAGTTTTGAACAACAAGGAAGACGGTGTAGAGTCTTATAATGTTTACAATATGTCTTTTATGTGAGTTTTGCTGCACCGGTTCATCCTTGTGTTTGTTTCAAATAACCTTGCTAGCCTAAAACTTGTATCGAGAGGGAATACTTCTCATGCATCCAAAATCCTTGAGCCAACCACTATGCCATTTGTGTCCACCATACCTACCTACTACATGGTATTTCTCCGCCATTCCAAAGTAAATTGCTTGAGTGCTACCTTTAAAATTTCCATCATTCGCCTTTACAATATATAGCTCATGGGACAAATAGCTTAAAAACTATTGTGATATTGAATATGTACTTATGCACTTTATCTCTTATTAAGTTGCTTGTTGTGCGATAACCATGCTTCTGGGGACGCCATCAACTACTCTTTGTTGAATATCATGTGAGTTGCTATGCATGTCCGTCTTATCTGAAGTAAGGGAGATCTACCACTTTAATGGTTAGAGCATGCATATTGTTAGAGAAGAACATTGGGCCGCTAACTAAAGCCATGAATCATGGTGGAAGTTTCAGTTTTGGACATATATCCTCGATCTCATATGAGAACACTAATTGTTGCTACATGCTTATGCATTAAAGAGGAGTCCATTATCTGTTGTCCATGTTGTCCCGGTATGGATGTCTAAGTTGAGAATAATCAAAAGCGAGAAATCCAAAATGCGAGCTTTCTCCTTAGACCTTTGTACGAGGCGGCATGGAGGTACCCCTTTGTGACACTTGGTTAAAACATGTGTATTGTGATGATCTCGGTAGTCCAAGCTAATTAGGACAAGGTGCGGGCACTATTAGTATACTATGCATGAGGCTTGCAACTTGTAAGATATAATGTACATGATACATATGCTTTATTACTACCGTTGACAAAATTGTTTCATGTTTTCAAAATAAAAGCTCTAGCACAAATATAGCAATCGATGCTTTCCTCTTTGAAGGACCATTCTTTTACTTTTATGTTGAGTCGGTTCACCTATCTCTCTCCACCTCAAGAAGCAAACACTTGTGTGAACTGTGCATTGATTCCTACATACTTGCATATTGCACTTGTTATATTACTCTATGTTGACAATTATCCATGAGATATACATGTTATAAGTTGAAAGCAACCGCTGAAACTTAATCTTCCTTTGTGTTGCTTCAATACCTTTACTTTGATTTATTGCTTTATGAGTTAACTCTTATGCAAGACTTATTGATGCTTGTCTTTAAGTGCTATTCATGAAAAGTCTTTGCTTTATGATTCAGTTGTTTACTCATGTCATTACCATTGTTTTGATCGCTGCATTCATTACATATGTTTACAATAGTATGATCAAGGTTATGATGGCATGTCACTCCAGAAATTATCTTTGTTATCGTTTACCTGCTCGGGACGAGCAGGAACTAAGCTTGGGGATGCTGATACGTCTCCGACGTATCGATAATTTCTTATGTTCCATGCCACATTATTGATGATATCTACATGTTTTATACACATTATATGTCGTATTTATGCATTTTCCGGCACTAACCTATTAACGAGATGCCGAAGAGCCGATTCGTTGTTTTCTCCTGTTTTTGGTTTCAGAAATCCTAGTAAAGGAAATATTCTCGGAATTGGACGAAATCAACACCCGGGGTCCTATTTTTGCACGAAGCTTCCGGAAGACCGAGGGGGAAAGGAAGTGGGGCCACGAGGCGCCGACACAACGGGCGGCGCGGCCCGGGTCTTGGCCGCGCGGCCCGGTGTGTGGGGCCCTCGTGTGGCCCCCGCGTTGCCATTCCGCCTACTTAAAGCCTTCGTCGCGAAACCCCCGGTACCGAGAGCCACGATGCGGAAAACCTTGCCGAGACGCCGCCGCCGCCAATCCCATCTCGGGGGATTACGGAGATCACCTCCGGCACCCTGCCGGAGAGGGGAATCATCTCCCAGAGGACTCTTCACCGCCATGATCGCCTCCGGAGTGATGAGTGAGTAGTTCACCCCTGGACTGTGGGTTCATAGCAGTAGCTAGATGGTCGTCTTCTCCTCATGTGCTTCATTGTCGGATCTTGTGAGCTGCCTAACATGATCAAGATCATCTATCTGTAATTCTATATGTTGTGTTTGTCGGGATCCGATGGATAGAGAATACTATGTTATGTTGATTATCAATCTATTACCTATGTGTTGTTTATGATCTTGCATGCTCTCCGTTATTAGTAGAGGCTGCTGGCCAAGTTTTTACTCTTAACTCCAAGAGGGAGTATTTATGCTCGATAGTGGGTTCATGCCTCCATTAAATGCGGGACACTGACGGAAAGTTCTAAGGTTGTGGATGTGCTGTTACCACTAGGGATAAAACATTGATGCTATGTCCGAGGATGTAGTTATTGATTACATTACGCACCATACTTAATGCAATTGTGCTGTTGTTTTGCAACTTAATACTGGAAGGGGTTCGGATGATAACCCGAAGGTGGACTTTTTAGGCATAGATGCATCGTTGGATAGCGGTCTATGTACTTTGTCGTAATGCCCAATTAAATCTCACAATATTCATCATACCATGTATGTGCATTGTTATGCCCTCTCTATTTGTCAATTGCCCGACTGTAATTTGTTCACCCAACATGCTATTTATCTTATGGGAGAGATACCTCTAGTGAACTGTGGACCCCGGTCCATTCTATACATCTGAAATACAATCTACTGCAATACTTGTTCAACTATTTTCTGCAAACAATCATCATCCACACTATACATCTAATCCTTTGTTACGGCAAGCCGGTGAGATTGACAACCTCACTGTTTCGTTGGGGCAAAGTACTTTGGTTGTGTTGTGCAGGTTCCACGTTGGCGCCGGAATCTCTGGTGTTGCGCCGCACTACATCCCGCCGCCATCAACCTTCAACGTGCTTCTTGGCTCCTCCTGGTTCGATAAACTCTTGGTTTCTTTCTGAGGGAAAACTTGCTGATGTGCGCATCATACCTTCCTCTTGGGGTTCCCAACGAACGTGTGAGTTACACGCCATCAAGAGATCGTCCACCTCTCCGTAGAGTCGGGCGGCCAGTAGGCTAGAGCTGAAGCCGATTTCACATGTCATCCAAAAATGAGGAATGAATAATGTTTTACTGCCCGCGAAGCGAATCCGGATTCGCTCTGGTAAAACATTATTCATTCCTCAATCCTGAATGACATGAAAATGAAACTACAAAAAAATGTTTAATTTGTCTAAAAAATCCTATCAAGACTGTCGTATAACGGTGCCGGTGTGGGAACATCTCCCCCAAGTGGAGGATGTAGTGTTTGCGCCCTGCCAACATCTATTTGGAGATCACCGGTGGAGATGAGCAAGACAACTAAACAGGATTTGGGAACAGTCAACAATCTTGTCTAGTGTGATCTTGCAAGACTGAGCAATTATGTTACTACGGGGTACTATGTGCTACAGCAGTGCAAGACAACGACATGATCGCAAGTAGCTGGCTTCGAAATATTGATTGCTGAAGTCGTCATGCCATGTTAGTGTCGCTTGCTTGCTGTGGCAACAAAGCTCAGAAAAGAAAAAATCCAAAGCTTGTTCTTGCTAGTTAAGCAGGAAATTTTCCCACTGAAATGGACAAAATAATAAATGTTTCAAGCTGATCAAGATATGATTGCAAAACACTATTTTAGGTAGCAAAGGGAAATAGCCTAGTCATTTGGCAGTTGGTTGAGTAATAATCATCAGTCTTTTTCAGAAGCGGTTAGTTAAATCGTGATAAAATAATCTTTGGGCGCTGGTCCTGGGACCAAGTGCGTGAATATATGACGTGGATCCAGCAGACATTGTCGGTTTTGCCAAGTCGGAACGAGTCGTCCATACATTTATCTTTAGTATTTCCAGCTGCCTGTGATTGCAACCTGAAGTTCTTCGGCAAGTCAAGCATTATCTCCTGGAAATGATGTGAGTTGCTTTGGAAACATCAAAAAATACCCAGACATGGGGCTTAGTAGTATTTTCTAGAGCACAGCACACACATCTTGAAGAAATCGATAGATTGGGAATATACTAATATAATTGAAGAAATCGACTGAAGATTCAAAAGCTTGATGTAGTTTTCCTGGATAGTTGGACGGAGAGGGAAGGAAGTAATCCCGGGGGGAAAAAAAAGTCGAACCTGAAACAAAATGAACAAAGTGATACTACTAGCTGCCGCTAGAACCGTGGATCTGCTAAAACATGGATGCGCGTGAAGCAACTGTAAAATTGGAAAGAGAAAATACTAAACAAAAACAAAAATAGCATAAATCATGCGTGTAAAGAACATACGTATGTATGTGTATGTCAAGTTTAAAACTAAAAGCTGAAGCCGATACCCCTTAATTTTCATAAGGCCCCGGGCCAGATAGATTCCTCGTTGCCTTCTTCTAGACCTGTTGAGATGTCATTTAGTTTTATGCATGGGCCGCCATCTAAAACGTCTTTCGATTAGGAAGACTGATTAAGGAGGATCATCATACAGAGATTAGGGCTCCCACGCCTCATGTTAGTGCCTTTGCCAATCTGTCTCGCTTTTGTGGCGGCAACATCAAGAAATTTGTGGGAGTGGTGTGGTTCTAGAGGACTTCTTCTCGTTGTGGGACCTCCGGATCTTCAACGAGCTTCATCGACGATTTTTTTTTATCTTTAGAACGGATGTGATCTTCTTGGCTCGTTCGGCGACTTCCCGTCCACAACCGACGGCGTCAAGCCGGCTCAGGGAGTAGCGTGTCATACGTTATAATTTTTTTGTTTTTGTTGAAGTGCTTGTTTCTTTTAATGTCCATATCCTTTTGGCAATAAAAAAGTTTGAAACTAAAATACAAGGTAAATAACTTATGTGGAAAAAAAGATAAAGTATCCTAGAACAATATTTACACCAAATTTTTATTGTGTAGAAGCGCACAATTGTATTTTCTCTTTTTTTTGATAAAGGGAATATATTAATATCAAAAGATACCAATTACACCCAGCCTCTATAACAACGCACCACCCTAATGACACTACGGATGCACACAGCCAAAAAAAAAAAGAAAACTAAGAAACAAAAGTCCCGCTACAGAATCTCGGGCCTAACAACAGAAATACATCCACCGCCAAG
>NC_061511.1:279885777-279922433 GCF_022539505.1 Lolium rigidum | reverse complement strand
CGTTTTTGAAGATCGGATTCCAGACCGCACAGGATGGCACACCGAACTTGAGAGTACCGAGTTTTCCGAGTCTCGTAAACAGCTTTTACTTCATCGGTTTCAGTTTACGCAGGAGGGTCACCTAGCGGTGCATCAAGCACATATTGCGGATTTCCGCCGGAGAGGAAGATCCTCACATGACGGAACCGGTCGGTGAAGTTGCTACCGTTGCTCTTAAGCTTTTCTTTCTCTAGGAACTGGTTAAAATTGATTGAGGACGCCATCTCTACAACATATATTTGCAATAGTTTAGACTAAGTTTATGACAAATTGAGTTCAAATTTTAATTCAACATAATTAAAAAATCTAGGTGAACTCCCACTCAAAACAATATCCCTCGCATTGTCTTAGTGATCACACGAACCAAATCCATCACACCTCAAATCGATCATCACGAGAAAAGGTGTAATTTCAATGGCGAACACTCAAAGTGTTCATCATATCAATCATATGATTCATGCTCTACCTTTCGGTATCACGTGTTCCGAGACCATGTCCGTACATGCTAGGCTCGTCAAGGCCACCTTAGTATCCGCATGTGCAAAAGCTGTCTTGCACCCGTTGTAAGTACTTATCGAATCTATCACACCCGATCATCACGAGATGCTTCGAAACGATAAGACTTGATAACGGTGCTACTAAGGATGAACACTTTATTATCTTGAGATTTTAGTGAGGGATCATCTTATAATGCTACCGTCGCGATCTAAGCAAAATAAGATGCATAAAAGGATTAACATCACATGCAGTTCATATGTGATATGATATGGCCCTTTTGTCTTTGCGCCTTTGATCTTCATCTCCAAAGCACGGACATGATCTCCATCATCTTCGGGCATGATCTCCATCATCGTCGGCGAAGCACCAAGGTCAATGGCGCCGTCTTCATGATTGTCCTCCATGTAGCAACTATTACAACTACTTTGAAATACTACTCAACATGAAATTTAAAGACAACCATAAGGCTCCTGCCGGTTGCCACAATACAATAATGATCATCTCATACATATTCATCATCACATTATGGCCATATCACATCACCAAACCCTGCAAAAACAAGTTAGACGCTCTCTAATTTGGTTTGCATATTTTACGTGGTTTAGGGTTTTCGATATAGATCTAATCTACCTACGAACATGAACCACAACGTTGATACTAATGTTGTCAATAGAAGAGTAAATTGAATCTTTACTATAGTAGGAGAGACAGACACCCGCAAAGCCTCTTATGCAATACAAGTTGCATGTCGAACGAGGAACAAGTCTCATGAACGCGGTCATGTAAAGTTAGTCCGAGCCGCTTCATCCCACTATGCCATAAAGATGCAAAGTACTCAACTAAAGATAACAAGAGCATCAACGCCCACAAACCATTGTGTTCTACTCGTGCAACCATCTATGCATAGACACGGCTCGATACCACCGTAGGATAACGTTGCATAGAAAACAAAAATTTTCCTACCGCGAACACGCAATCCAAGCCAAGATGCAATCTAGAAGACGGTAGCAACGAGGGGGTATCGAGTCTCACCCTTGAAGAGATTCCAAAGCCTACAAGATGAGGCTCTTGTTGCTGCGGTAGACGTTCACTTGCCGCTTGCAAAAGCGCGTAGAAGATCTTGATCACGATCGGTTCCGGCGCCACGAACGGGCAGCACCTCCGTACTCGGTCACACGTTCGGTTGTTGATGAAGACGACGTCCACCTCCCCGTTCCAGCGGGCAGCGGAAGTAGTAGCTCCTCTTGAATCCGACAGCGACGACGGCGTGGTGTCGGTGGCGGTGTAGAAGTCCGGCGGAGCTTCGCTAAGCTATGCGGGATGTGGAGGAGCGGGCGGCTAGGGTTTGGGGAGAGGGGGCGCCGGCCACTATGGGGTGCGGCCACCTTGGTGGATCTTGGGTGGCCGGCCCCCTCCCCTTGGCCCCTCATTATATAGGTGGAACCCCAAGAGGTGGTGTCCAAGTCTTCGAATAAGACCCGAACCAAAAACCTTCCATAGGAGGGGGAAACCTAGCCCAACTAGGACTCCCACCCAAAGGTGGGATTTCCACCTCCCATGTGGGGGTGGCCGGCTCCCTATGGTGGAGTCCACTTGGGACTCCACCCCATCTAGGGCTGGCCGGCCATGGAGGTGGAGTCCCTTGTGGACTCCACCTTCCTTGGTGGTTTCTTCCGGACTTTTCTAGAACCTTCTAGAACCTTCCATAGAACCTTCCGCGACATTTTATTCACATAAAATGACATCCTATATATGAATCTTATTCTCCGGACCATTCCGAACTCCTCGTGATGTCCGGGATCACATCCGGACTCCGAACAAATATTCCAACTCCATACCATATTCAAGTACTACCATTTCAACATCCAACTTTAAGTGTGTCACCCTACGGTTCGAGAACTATGCGGACATGGTTGAGTACTCACTCCGACCAATAACCAATAGCGGGATCTGGAGATCCATAATGGCTCCCACATATTCAACGATGACTTTAGTGATCGAATGAACCATTCACATATATTACCAATTCCCTTTGTCTCGCGATATTTTACTTGTCCGAGGTTTGATCTTTGGTATCACTCTATACCTTGTTCAACCTCGTCTCCCGACAAGTACTCTTTACTCGTACCGTGGTATGTGGTCTCTTATGAACTCATTCATATGCTTGCAAGACATTAGACGACATTCCACCGAGAGGGCCCAGAGTATATCTATCCGTCATCGGGATGGACAAATCCCACCGTTGATCCATATGCCTCAACTCATACTTTCCGGATACTTAATCCCACCTTTATAGCCACCCATTTACGCAGTGGTGTTTGGTGTAATCAAAGTACCTTTCCGGTATAAATGATTTACATGATCTCATGGTCATAAGGACTAGGTAACTATGTATCGAAAGCTTATAGCAAATAACTTAATGACGAGATCTTATGCTACGCTTAATTGGGTGTGTCCATTATATCATTCACACAATGATATAACCTTGTTATTAATAACATCCAATGTTCATGATTATGAAACTAATCATCCATTAATCAACAAGCTAGTTTAAGAGGCATACTAGGGACTTCTTGTTTGTCTACATATCACACATGTACTAATGTTTCGGTTAATACAATTCTAGCATGATATATAAACATTTATCATAAACATAAAGATATAAATAATAACCACTTTATTATTGCCTCTAGGGCATATCTCCTTCAAGTTTGTGTACTAATAAATTCTTTAAGCATAGCTTCAAGTCCAGGGGGTGTGTTCCTATTATTGTTGTAAGAATTCCCATAAGAATTAGCATAACCGTTACCATTATTATAAGGATATGGCCTATAGTTATTACTAGAATTGTTCCGATAAGCATTGTTGTTGAAATTATTATTTTTAATGAAGTTTACATCAACATGTTCTTCTTGGGCAACCAATGAAGCTAACGGAACATTATTAGGATCAACATTAGTCCTATCATTCACAAGCATAGACATAATAGCATCAATCTTATCATTCAAGGAAGAGGATTCTTCAACGGAATTTACCTTCTTACCTTGTGGAGCTCTTTCCGTGTGCCATTCGGAGTAATTAATCATCATATCATCAAGAAGCTTTGTAGCCGCCCCCAAGGTGATGGACATAAAGGTACCTCCAGAAGCTGAATCCAATAAATTCCGCGAAGAAAAATTTAGTCCCGCATAGAAGGTTTGAATGATCATCCAAGTAGTCGATCCATGGGTTGGGCAATTTTTAACCAAAGATTTCATTCTTTCCCAAGCTTGAGCAACATGTTCATTATCCAATTGTTTAAAATTCATTATGCTACTCCTCAAAGATATAATTTTAGCAGGGGGATAATATCTACCAATAAAAGCATCCTTGCATTTAGTCCAGGAATCAATACTATTCTTAGGCAGAGATAGCAACCAATCTTTAGCTCTTCCTCTTAATGAGAAAGGAAACAATTTTAATTTTATAATGTCACCATCTACATCTTTATACTTTTGCATTTCACACAATTCAACAAAATTATTAAGATGGGCAGCAGCATCATCGAACTAACACCGGAAAATTGCTCTCTCATGACAAGATTCGAGTAAAGCGAGTTTAATTTCAAAGAATTCTCTGTAGTAGCGAGGTGGAGCAATAGGTGTGCATAGGAAATCATTATTATTTGTGGTTGTGAAGTCACACAACGTAGTATTTTCAGGGGTGGCCATTTTAGCAGTAGTAAATAAAACAAACTAGATAAAGTAAATGCAAGTAACTAATTTTTTGTGTTTTTGATATAGAGTGCAAGACAATAAATAAAGTAAGCTAGCAACTAATTTTGTGTTTTGATATAATGCAGCAAACAAAGTAGTAAATAAAATAAAGCAAGACAAAAACAAAGTAAAGAGATTGGGAAGTGGAGACTCCCCTTGCAGCGTGTCTTGATCTCCCCGGCAACGGCGCCAGAAATTTGCTTGATGCGTGTAGCTAACACGTTCGTTGGGAACCCCAAGAGGAAGGTGTGATGCGCACAGCGGCAAGTTTCTCTCAGTTAGAAACCAAGGTTTAATCGAACCAGTAGGAATCAAGAAGCACGTTGAAGGTTGATGGCGGCGGAATGTAATGCGGCGCAACACCAGAGATTCCGGCGCCAACGTGGAACCTGCACAACACAACCAAAGTACTTTGCCCCAACGAAACAGTGAGGTTGTCAATCTCACCGGCTTGCTGTAACAAAGGGTTAACCGTATTGTGTGGAAGATGATTGTTTGCAAGAAAACAGTAAAACAAGTATTGCAGCAGATTTGTATTTCAGTATAAAAGAATGGACCGGGGTCCACAGTTCACTAGAGGTGTCTCTCCCATAAGATAAAAGCATGTTGGGTGAACAAATTACAGTCGGATATTGACAAATAGAGAGGGCATAACAATGCACATACATGTCATGATAAATATAGTGAGATTTAATTGGGCATTACGATAAAGTACATAGACCGCCATCCAACATGCATCTATGCCTAAAAAGTCCACCTTCAGGTTATCATCCGAACCCCTTCCGAGTATTAAGTTGCAAAACAACGAGACAATTGCATTAAGTATGGTGCGTAATGTAATCAACAACTACATCCTTAGACATAGCATCAATGTTTTATCCCTAGTGGCAACAACACATCCACAACCTTAGAACTTTCTCATCATCGTCCCGGATATCAATGGAGGCATGAACCCACTATCGAGCATAAATACTCCCTCTTGGAGTTAAGAGCAAAAACTTGGCCAGAGCCTCTACTAATAACGGAGAGCATGCAAGATCATAAACAACACATAGGTAATAACTTGATAATTAACATAACATAGTATTCTCTATCCATCGGATCCCGACAAACACAACATATAGTATTACGGATAGATGATCTTGATCATGTTAGGCAGCTCACAAGATCCAACAATGAAGCACAATGAGGAGAAGACAACCATCTAGCTACTGCTATGGACCCATAGTCCGGGGGTGAACTACTCACTCATCACTCCGGAGGCGACCATGGCGGTGAAGAGTCCTCCGGGAGATGAATCCCCTCTCCGGCAGGGTGCCGGAGGAGATCTCCGGAATCCCCCGAGATGGGATTGGCGGCGGCGGCGTCTCTGGAAGGTTTTCCGTATCGTGGCTCTCGGTACTGGGGGTTTCGCGACGGAGGCTTTAAGTAGGCGGAAGGGCAACGCGGGGGGCCACACGAGGGCCCCACACACCAGGCCGGCGCGGCCAGGGCCTGGGCCGCGGCGCCCTAGTGTGGCGGCGCCTCGTGGCCCCACTTCCTTTCCTCTTCGGTCTTCTGGAAGCTTCGTGGCAAAATAGGACCCTGGGCATTGATTTCGTCCAATTCCGAGAATATTTCGTTACTAGGATTTCTGAAACCAAAAACAGCAGAAAACAGCAACTGACTCTTCGGCATCTTGTTAATAGGTTAGTTCCAGAAAATGCACGAATATGACATAAATTGTGCATAAAACATGTAGATATCATCAATAATGTGGCATGGAACATAAGAAATTATCGATACGTCGGAGACGTATCAGTAGTAAGGTCAATTCTCTTAAGAGGGCTAGCCTAGAGGATCTACCCGTTGTAAGGTAGCTGCGCATGGAGGGAGTACTCCACCCGGTACGCGAGAGCGATGCTGGGATCCGAATCCAGAAGATCTACTTCCGCAGCTTCACTGGAACGGAGCCGAGACCGTCGTTGAGCACCGTACATGTGCGAAACTGCGAGGTGATGAACTTGATGTACTTAAGGTCGTACGGGAGGACTTCTACTCGAACCCGAGGTCGGCGACGAAGTACGGCTACATCAGCAATGTTCTAGCGGAATGTTAACCGCTAACAGTCTGCGAGGGTACATCACCGAAACCTTTACCGTTATTGCATTACTCCTAGATAGATCTGTGCAACCGGGCTGCGTTAGTAGAATTTTTTTTTTCTACTACGAATACCCTACAATGGTATCAGAGCCGATCAATGCGTAGTACGCTTGTACGGTTAGAACGCATGTGTTGCATGCAAGCATCGATTCTATAATTGTTACCATCTCACGTGTACTTGTTCATTACTGCGGCATTGTTTGATGAATCGGCCCCGACCGACCTCACACATACACTTACGCGAGACTGGTTCCGCACTTGACATATGACTACCATATACGCGGCTGGGGGATGTCTTTCTCTCTTACTTTAGTGATGTGGCATTTGCAATGGAGGGCCCCGAAAGGGGTGTAATAGAGATAATTGTCTAATCGGTGTCGTGGTTGTATGTTCATAGGTAAGAACGGTTCTTTTCGCGATAGCCCTAACATCCACATAAAATTTGCAAGTAATAAAGTAGAGGCATCTTCCTTTGTCTTGTAAGGGGGTTTGTAATATAATATGGTCATGGTGTAAAGTAGTTCTCATACTAAATAGATGCCAAAAGTTTGTCTAAATTTGAATGTATCTAGTCACAATTTAGTGTATAGATACATCCGAATTTGAATAAATCTTTGGCATCTATTTATGGATGGAGGGAGTACTAGTTTTTTCTAAGTTGTAGTGATAGCCCATTGCCATGATGGTCGATCAACTGGAGATGCCCCGCCACGCCAGAGCAAATGATGGAGATCTAGTCGCGTAAATGAGACACCCATATCATGTCACTTAATACATTTGATGTAGATACCGTAGAACATTTTATTTAGTTGCTAGTGTTAAATTTCCACAACATTAGCTTTAAATAAGATGATACCTAATTGTAATACCAATAAAAGTGTTCTCCCTGATAGTGTGCACCAAAAGTTCAACGTTACGAGGCATGCCGTGACAATTGGGTGTCAGACATATCATCATCCATATACCGTGTGTGTAAGCCACGTTGCAATGCAATACACTAAGGTTAATTTGGCGAGACTAACATGTGCATGCATGGCCTCGAAACACGAGAGATTGAAAGATCGAGCATGTGTCACATGGATGATGTGATCGACATTTCGATGTCCACCTTTAATTGCCACTATACCAATGGCCGTGACAATCGGGGGAGGTATAGTGGAATAGGGGTCGTGTAATGACTAAGATATTTTTAGGGATGATTGTTTTATTGGAAAAAATAATAATTTGGATTATAACTTGAACTCAGAATTATTATGAACTAAGTCATAAATGTCTTTGCAAATATCTTTGTAGAATATGTCATACCCAAATGTTTATATCAATTATGGTTTGTGCGTAATAAAGAAAACTTAAAATTGATGGGTCTAACTTCATGAAGTTTTAATCGCCATGAGGTGCTTAACACAATGTTGAACAACAATGATGAGATATCAGTTGGGAATGTGATCATGTTCTCAAAAGTCATTGTTGCTACCATGGTTAGAGTCGCTCGACCTTTTTAGGTTCACATCCTGTCATTTGGAGGCTACATATAATGCTTTGTAAGGTTTCAAGATCATATTGACCGCAAATTTATTATTCTAGGAAGGTAAGGTGTATCCTTTTGTTTTTACCCAATAACAAATTTATACTAAAGATTTTTATTTAATCATAACTTAGCACCACCTTAATTGTTTGTTGTTCTCATGGTGAATCTCTCGATACAAATACATTCTCAGGCACAACCAATAATATTAACATTTTAAACTCTCTTTTTAATATATCAATGTAGATATTTGTACTACCCCAAATTAATGTGTTCCTATTGCTAAACTATAGCTATATATCATTGCAAATTTGTCTTATTTTAATTTGAGATGTAATTTTTTTTTGTTACAACAGGTTTAACCATAAATCTAAGAAAGTCAAAATTTTCACAACACCCATAAATTTATTATTTCCCCTTAATGTGTTGCAGTGCATTTATGCCATTATTTTTTCATATATACTTTTCTAATTTTATATATATATATATATATATATATATATATATATATATATATATATATATATATATATCCTTAAATGAAGTGTACAGGTTTTATAGAATGCCTTAGAGTGTGTGTCCTACCAAATAGCTGGAAGTATGTTTATTGAAGCAAATAGATAATTCTAGAGTATACGAAGTGTGAACTAGTGCTATGTCGTCGTCTAATCTCTTCAGCTCTCGTTTGTTGGAAGTGTTCATTTCTTGGTCAAATTCACACTTTTTGTTCTTCCATAGACCCTGTGGTGGAGCTACAAAATGTTTATGATGTCAGCTGAAATTATAAAATCTTTTTAACACCATGATATGACCTATGAATGTATTAACTTTAACGTGAAAGTATTAGATAAAGAAACCACTCACTACGGGAACCCGCCAAGGTGCCGACGGCCAGATCTTGGACCGACGGCAGCCGTCGGCACAGAAGGCCTCGCCGCTAGGCCACGAAGAACGCCGTCGGCACAAGGTCAGCTGGGCCGACGGCATCCGTCGACACAACCTCACCGTCGACACACTCCTCGTATGTGCCGAGGGCGACCGTCGGCACAGCTCCTAGCTGTCGCTCACATAACCACGTGGTGGGGTGATACGTCTCCGACGTATCGATAATTTCTTATGTTTCATGCTACATTATTGATGATATCTACATGTTTTATGCATACTTTATGTCATTATTATGCGTTTTCCGGAACTAACCTATTGACGAGATGCCGAAGGGCAAGTTGCTATTTTCTGCTGTTTTTGGTTCCAGAAATCCTAGTAAGGAAATATTCTCGGAATCGGACGAAATCAACGCCCAGCATTCTATTTTTCCGGAAGGTTCCAAAGCATCGAAGAAGTACCGGAGAGGAGCCCTGGGGGCCCACACGCCACCCTGGCGCGGCCAGAGGGGGGGCCGCGCCCCCCTAGTGTGTGGGCCCACCAGGCCCCCTCCGAGGCTGCCCTTTCGCCTACTTAAAGCCTCCATCGCGAAAACCCTATTACGTTCGACGAAACCAGAGAAAACCTTCCAGAGCCGCCGCCATCGCGAAGCCAAGATCTGGGGGACAGGAGTCTCTGTTCCGGCACGCCGCCGGGACAGGGAAGTGCCCCCGGAAGGCTCCTCCATCGACACCACCGCCATCTCCATCAACGCTGGCTGTCTCCCATGAGGAGGAGTAGTTCTCCATCGAGGCTCGGGCTGTACTCGGTAGCTATGTGGTTAATCTCTCTCCTATGTACTTCAATACAATAATCTCATGAGCTGCCTTACATGATTGAGATTCATATGATGATGCTTGTAATCTAGATGTCATTATGCTAGTCAAGTGGATTTTACTTATGTGATCTCCGGAGACTCCTTGTCCCACGTGTGTAAAGGTGACAGTGTGTGCACCGTGTGGGTCTCTTAGGCTATATTTCACAGAATACTTATTCACTGTTATGAATGGCATAGTGAAGTGCTTATTTATATCTCTTTATGATTGCAATTTTGTATCACAATATATCTGTGTGCTACTCTAGTGATGTTATTAAAGTAGTTTATTCCTCCTGCACGGTGTAATGGTGACAGTGTGTGCATCGTGTAGTACTTGGCGTAGGCTATGATTGTGATCTCTTGTAGATTATGAAGTTAACTATTGCTATGATAGTATTGATGTGATCTATTCCTCCTTTCGTAGTGTGAAGGTGACAAGTGTGCATGCTATGTTAGTACTTGGTTTGGTTATGTTGATCTCGTTATGCACTCTAAGGTTATTTAAATATGAACATTGAATATTGTGGAGCTTGTTAACTCCGGCATTGAGGGTTCGTGTAATCCTACACAGTTAGTGGTGTTCATCATCCAACAAGAGGGTGTAGAGTCTAGCATCTATCTATTTATTCTGTTATGTGATCAATGTTGAGAGTGTCCACTAGTGAAAGTATGATCCCTAGGCCTTGTTCCTAAATACTGCTATTGCTGTTTGTTTACTGTTCTATTGCATCTATACTTCCTGCAATATTACCACCATGAACCACACACCAGTCCTGGACAGCAAAGCACTTTTCTGGTGCCGTTGCTACTGCTCGCATTTATTAATACCACCTGTATTTCACTATCTCTTCGCCGAACTAGTGCACCTACTAGGTGTGTTGGGGACACAAGAGACTTCTTGCTTTGTGGTTGCAGGGTTGCATGAGAGGGATATCTTTGACCTCTTCCTCCCTGAGTTCGATAAACCTTGGGTGATCCACTTAAGGGAAACTTGTTGCTGTTCTACAAACCTCTGCTCTTGGAGGCCCAACACTGTCTACAAGAATAGAAGCTCCCGTAGACATCAAGCACTTTTCTGGCGCCGTTGCCGGGGAGGAAAGGTAAACGGCACTCACACACCGGCAACCCCGGCAACTAGCCACTTTTCTGGCGCCGTTGCCGGGGAGGAAAGGTAAAAGGCACTCATACTCCGGTCCCAGGTAAAAGTACTTTTCTGGCGCCATTGTGTGAGTGTTCGAAGCTATTTCCTTTAGATCCTGCAATTGCATCTTTTTGTTTCTTGTTTACACTAGCTAGGCATAATGGACAACAATGAGCTTCTTATTCTATTTCCTGAGTTAAGACATGAATGGTTTAATGCGAAAATTAAAAAACCTATGGAACCTTATTGCATGCTAGTAGCAATGATATTAGTATGAACGCTTTGAACACCATTGTTGCTAATGATATGGAAAATTCTAAGCTTGGGGAAGCTGGCTTTGATGAGCATGATATTTTTAGTCCCCCAAGCATTGAGGAGAAAATTTACTTTGATGAAACTTTGCCTTCTATTTATGATGATTATAATGATATTGGTCTTTTAGTACCGCCTGTTATGGAGGATAAATTTGATTATGATTATAATATGCCTCCTATATTTGATGATGAAAATAATAATGATAGCTACTTTGTTGAATTTGCTCCCACTACAACTAGTAAAATTGATTATGCTTATGTTGGGAGTAGTAATAATTTTATGCATGAGACTCATGATAAGAATGTTTCATTTGATAGTTATATTGTTGAGTTTGCTCATGATGCTACTGGATATTATTATGAGAGAGGAAAATATGGTTGTAGAAATTTTCATGTTACTAAAACACCTCTCTTTTTGCTGAAAATCTTGAAGCTGCACTTGTTTTATCTTCCTATGCTTGTTGCATTATGCTTCATGAATTTGTTTATTTACAAGATTCCTATGCATAGGAAGCATGTTAGACTTAAATGTGTTTTGAATTTGCTTCTTGATGCTCTCTTTTGCTTCAACTACTATTTCTTGCGAGTGCATCATTAAAACTGCTGAGCCCATCTTAATGGCTATAAAGAAAGAACTTCTTGGGAGATAACCCATGTGTTTATTTTGCTACAGGACCTCTATTTTGTATTTGAGTCTTGGAAGTTGTTACTACTGTATCAACCTCTCCTTATCTTAGTTTTGTTGCATTGTTGTGCCAAGTAAAGTCTTTGATAGTAAGGTTCATACTAGATTTGGATTACTGCGCGAGAAACAGATTTCTTTGCTTTGTCACGAATTTCGACCTGCCTCTCTGTAGGTAGCTCAGAAAATTATGCCAATTTACGTGCGTGATCCTCAGATATGTACGCAACTTTCATTCAATTTGAGAATTTTCATTTGAGCAAGTCTGGTGCCTCAATAAAATTCGTCTTTACGGACTGTTCTGTTTTGACAGATTCTGCCTTTTATTTCGCATTGCTTCTTTTGCTATGTTGGATGGATTTCTTTGTTCTATTAACTTCCGAGTAGCTTTGAGCAATGTCCGAAGTGTTAAGAATGATTGTGTCACCTCTGAACATGTGAATTTTGATTATGCACTAACCCTCTAATGAGTTTGTTTCGAGTTTGGTGTGGAGGAAGTTTTCAAGGGTCAAGAGAGGAGGATGATATACTATGATCAAGGAGAGTGAAAGCTCTAAGCTTGGGGATGCCCGGTGGTTCACCCCTGCGTATTTTAAGAAGACTCAAGCGTCTAAGCTTGGGGATGCCCAAGGCATCCCCTTCTTCATCGACAAATTATCAGGTTCCTTCTCTTGAAACTATATTTTTATTCGGCCACATCTTATGTACTTTACTTGGAGCGTCTGTGTGCTTTTATTTTCGGTTTGTTATTTTCATTCTCTGAATAAATACATGATTGTGTGGGAGAGAGACACGCTCCGCTGGTTCATATGAACACATGTGTTCTTCGCTTTATCTTTAATGTTCATGGCGAAGGTTGAACTGCTTCGTTAATTGTTATATGGTTGGAAACGGGAAATGCTACATGTGGTAATTGATAAAATGTCTTGAATAATTTGATACTTGGCAATTGTTGTGCTCATGTTTAAGCTCTTGCATCATATACTTTGCGCCCATTAATGAAGAAACACCTAGAGCTTGCTAAATTTGGTTTGCATATTTGGTCTCTCTAAAGTCTAGATAATTTCTAGTATTGAGTTTGAACAACAAGGAAGACGGTGTAGAGTCTTATAATGTTTACAATATGTCTTTTATGTGAGTTTTGCTGCACCGGTTCATCCTTGTGTTTGTTTCAAATAACCTTGCTAGCCTAAACCTTGTATCGAGAGGGAATACTTCTCATGCATCCAAAATCTTTGAGCCAACCACTATACCAATTGTGTCCACCATACCTACCTACTACATGGTATTTCTTCGCCATTCCAAAGTAAATTGCTTGAGTGCTACCTTTAAAATATCCATTCTTTACCTTTACAATATATAGCTCATGGGACAAATAGCTTAAAAACTATTGTGGTATTGAATATGTACTTATGCACTTTATCTCTTATTAAGTTGCTTGTTGTGCGATAACCATGTTTTCTCGGGGACGCCATCAACTACTCTTTGTTGAATATCATGTGAGTTGCTATGCATGTCCGTCTTGTCTGAAGTAAGGGAGATCTACCACTTTAATGGTTAGAGCATGCATATTGTTAGAGAAGAACATTTGGCCGCTAACTAAAGCCATGAATCATGGTGGAAGTTTCAGTTTTGGACATATATCCTCAATCTCATATGAGAACACTAATTGTTGCTACATGCTTATGCATCAAAGAGGAGTCCATTATCTGTTGTCTATGTTGTCCCGGTATGGATGTCTAAGTTGAGAATAATCAAAAGCGAGAAATCCAAAATGCGAGCTTTTTCTTAGACCTTTGTACAGGCGGCATGGAGGTACCCCTTTGTGACACTTGGTTAAAACATGTGTATTGCGATGATCCCGGTAGTCGAAGCTAATTAGGACAAGGTGCGGGCACTATTAGTATACTATGCATGAGGCTTGCAACTTGTAAGATATAATTTACATGATACATATGATTTATTACTACCGTTGACAAAATTGTTTCTTGTTTTCAAAATAAAAGCTCTAGCACAAATATAGCAATCGATGCTTTCCTCTGCGAAGGACCTTTCTTTTACTTTTATGTTGAGTCGGTTCACCTATCTCTCTCCACCTCAAGAAGCAAACACTTGTGTGAACTGTGCATTGATTCCTACATACTTGCATATTGCACTTGTTATATTTCTCTATGTTGACAATTATCCATGAGATATACATGTTATAAGTTGAAAGCAACCGCTGAAACTTAATCTTCCTTTGTGTTGCTTCAATACCTTTATTTGGATTTATTGCTTTATGAGTTAACTCTTATGCAAGACTTATTGATGCTTGTCTTTAAGTACTATTCATGAAAAGTCTTTGCTTTATGATTCATTTGTTTACTCATGTCATTACCATTGTTTTGATCGCTGCATTCATTACATATGTTTACAATAGTATGATCAAAGTTATGATGGCATGTCACTCCGGAAATTATCTTTGTTATCATTTACTCGCTCGGGACGAGCAGGAACTAAGCTTGGGGATGCTGATACGTCTCCGACGTATCGATAATTTCTTATGTTCCATGCCACATTATTGATGATATCTACATGTTTTATGCATACTTTATGTCATTATTATGCGTTTTCCGGAACTAACCTATTGACGAGATGCCGAAGGGCCGCTTGTCGTTTTCTCGCTATTTTTGGTTCCAGAAATCCTAGTAAGGAAATATTCTCGGAATCGGACGAAATCAACGCCCAACATCCTATTTTTCCCGGAAGGTTCCAGAGCATCGAAGAAGTACTGGAGAGGAGCCCTGGGGGCCCCACACGCCACCCTAGCGCGGCCAGAGGGGGGGCCGCGCCCCCTAGTGTGTGGGCCCACCAGGCCCCCTCCGAGGCTGCCCTTTCGCCTACTTAAAGCCTCCGTCGCGAAAACCCTATTACGTTCGACGAAACCAGAGAAAACCTTCTAGAGCCGCCGCCATCGCGAAGCCAAGATCTGGGGGACAGGAGTCTCTGTTCCGGCACGCCGCCGGGACGGGGAAGTGCCCCCGGAAGGCTCCTCCATCGACACCACCGCCATCTCCATCAACGCTGCTGTCTCCCATGAGGAGGGAGTAGTTCTCCATCGAGGCTCGGGCTGTACCGGTAGCTATGTGGTCAATCTCTCTCCTATGTACTTCAATACAATAATCTCATGAGCTGCCTTACATGATTTAGATTCATATGATGATGCTTGTAATCTAGATGTCATTATGCTAGTCAAGTGGATTTTACTTATGTGATCTCCGGAGACTCCTTGTCCCACGTGTGTAAAGGTGACGAGTGTGTGCACCGTGTGGGTCTCTTAGGCTATATTTCACAGAATACTTATTCACTGTTATGAATGGCATAGTGAAGTGCTTATTTATATCTCTTTATGATTGCAATTTTGTATCACAATATATCTGTGTGCTACTCTAGTGATGTTATTAAAGTAGTTTATTCCTCCTGCACGGTGTAATGGTGACAGTGTGTGCATCGTGTAGTACTTGGCGTAGGCTATGATTGTGATCTCTTGTAGATTATGAAGTTAACTATTGCTATGATAGTATTGATGTGATCTATTCCTCCTTTCGTAGTGTGAAGGTGACGAGTGTGCATGCTATGTTAGTACTTGGTTTGGTTATGTTGATCTCGTTATGCACTTTAAGGTTATTTAAATATGAACATTGAATATTGTGGAGCTTGTTAACTCCGGCATTGAGGGTTCGTGTAATCCTACACAGTTAGTGGTGTTCATCATCAAACAAGAGGGTGTAGAGTCTAGCATCTATCTATTTATTCTGTTATGTGATCAATGTTGAGAGTGTCCACTAGTGAAAGTATGATCCCTAGGCCTTGTTCCTAAATATCGCTATCGCTGTTTGTTTACTCGTTCTCTCGCATCTATACTTCCTGCAATATTACCACCATCAACCACACACCAGATCCCGGACATCAAAGCATTTTTCTCGGTGCCGTTGCTACTGCTCGCATTTATTCATACCACCCGTATTTCACTATCTCTTCGCCGAACTAGTGCACCTATTAGGTGTGTTGGGGACACAAGAGACTTCTTGCTTTGTGGTTGCAGGGTTGCATGAGAGGGATATCTTTGACCTCTTCCTCCCTGAGTTCGATAAACCTTGGGTGATCCACTTAAGGGAAACTTGCCGCTGTTCTACAAACCTCTGCTCTTGGAGGCCCAACACTGTCTACAAGAATAGAAGCTCCCGTAGACATCATGGGGTCACCGACAACACCGTCATGGGGGAGAAAACGGCGGTGGCCGTCGGCACATTTTTATATTATATGTGTCGTCGGCACAGCTATCCCTGCAGTTTTTCTCCTACTGGCGGTGGTTCAGGTGTTGGTTCTACCTCGGTCTACCTCGACAAAGGCCGGACACCTGATTTTACGAGTCAGGAACTTGGTTGGAGCCCATGATCTTAGTTTCCCTTAGCTAGGTGTCTAGCGGGTATGTGTCGATCGTGTGTGCCTGTCGACGGTGTATGATGATGTTGCTACCATGTGTCGATGGTGTTGCTACATTTGATATGATGAAGATGTTGTTGCTACATTTGTTATGATGACGATGCTGATATTGTTGTGACCCACTTCATTGTATTGAACTGCTATATACCCTGCTATTTTTGCTGTGAATCAATTGTTGTACCCTGCCAGGATAAAAAAAAGTAGCTCTTGTGCCGACGGCACATAAGGGATGTGCCGTCGGCACAAGAGCTGCACAGATTTCGGCCGGGTTCAGCCGGCGTGGGCACGTTGTGCCGATGAACATGTGCCGACAGCACTGCCGTCGGCACAACAGTAGCCATGTGGACGCGTGGCGTCCCTGTGTCGTCCGAGCGGCCCTGCTGCTGTTGGCACAGGTTCATCGGCTGGCTAACAGACGTTAGCCACGCAGTGGGCCCCGCATCGCCTGTGCCGATGGTGTGTGTGCCGACAGCTCGGACCCACCGTCGGGCTGCCATCTGTGCCGACGGCCGAGCGTGTGCCGACGGACAGCCTGGCTGTGCCGAGGCCATATTGTGCCAACGGCTGCCGTCGGCACAGGCATGGGCCGACGGCGAGGCAGGTTATGCCGATGGCCGCCGGCCATCGGTAGCTTGGCGGGTTCCCGTAGTGACTCGTCTCATATGTCACTTATTATAGACTTTTCCTCGAAACACGCATTCTCCCTGCTTTACAAATAAAGCCAACACGACCCCTAATCCTAAGCCGGCCAACATGTGCATTGTACATTATATCAAAATCATAATATGCTTGAGTACTTAGAGTTCAAAATGTCTAAAACATCATTCACCCTCCATATTTTGCAACTCTCTTAGAAATTACCTAATCCTTCATTAACCAACCCAATTCAGTAACTCACGATGTCACGGGCAAATTTCAAAAATAATATATGACGCTAGAAATGTTGCCTGATTACCACCTGACCATTTTTCACACAGTCTCCTAGGTGGAGGATCGGATCGCATATACACAATAAACAATCACCATAATTCTGCTTGAGTGTGGACAAAATGAAACCCGAGCTATATGGAACCCGCTTTTTGAAAATTCCAATATGACATTTCAAAGTTACAAAAATATCAGGAAAACATCCTACATATAGACAGTAATGTATTCTACCGGTATACAAAAAACCAACACAGAATACTCCCTATTCTAGGCTGTGGGAAATTAAAAAAATTGTGGATATGAGGTAGTGAATGGTGCAGATTTTCAAACATCAATATTCGCCAGATTTAGACAATTTTGTGTTACCCAGAATACAAGGTATTTGAGTGTCCAAAAAAGAATATAAGGTATTTAGCATTGATATTTGCATGTTAGTACAGTAAATAATTGGCTACATCTATACATTTTTTTAGGACTTTATCGAAACTGTGCCATGTTGGTTTTGAATTTTGAGAAAAAAATTGGGCCCCCATGTAGCCCGAGCTCCAAAATGGAGTTTCCCATCCAAAAACAATTTTCATATCAAACAGTTTCATACACATATAGTGCTAAAAAAAATTAAGAACATAACTTGATGCACATGTATATCATCGTACGCGATTTATACATACTGTGCTGGTCTAGCAGATTGATTTCATCTACTCCGTGCACACTGGTTCATAAACCTATTATATGTGCTTCGAGAAAAACTTTTGCCATCAGTCCCGTCCACAAAACATGAGATATATGGCACAAAGTCCTAACAGTGGATTCATATCTAAAGAAAGTTTCCAATAGATCAGTTGTAAACATCGCCTAATATGGTGAAGAGGTTTTGATCCAGAAAAAGATAAAGGTGTTTGTGAGGATATCCCAGGATTATCCCGTCTACAAGTAGTGAATTGGTCCGTCCAATTTTGTGCACCAACATTACCTGCCATGCATGCTCAACAGAGACAGCACACCCTTGATTACGCTTAAAATTTGATCTCCAAGTTCCTGTAGCCGTATCGTGGTTTTTTTTAGAAACACATTATTTGTTTTCGTGGAAAGTACGGCCGAGAGTTGGTGTTCTTATCGGTCACTTGAATTACAAGCGTTTGTTCTGTCATTTACCTGTCCCAATCCGGAGCTAGCTCGACAACCAGGTTCACATCATCGTCGTCTTGTGTTCTTGCTCAGTTTCTCCACGGTTAGGGTATCTCCAACGGTCCAACGCAAATAGACAAGGAAGACATGGAACGACCATTTCGAACCGCGTGGTCAAAATATGTGTCGGCACCCAGACCTAGCGGTCCGACACATAGTGACCGCCCTGTCCGCCGAGACGTAACCGCGACCTAAATATGCGTTGCGTTTGTGTCTGCGCGGTCGCACAAGTGACCGGCGTTCCTCACGTATGACCGGCACGCCAGTGGCTAGACGCCGCTCCCATTCCAGCCAGAAGCCACTCGCATTTCCAAAAAAAATCGAATTTGGGCGGCGCCAACAGCCCAGCCTTACGATGGACGTCCTCCTCGCTGTAGCCGTCATGGAAACCGAGCAAACCAACGCAGCCAGTGCCCCAGCTGCCGCCCTAGCCCCGATGGAGACTTCATCTCCCGTGGGCTCAAAGCGTGCCGCTACCGGCGGCCGCGAAACAAAGGCCAAGGCGCCATAGAAGGTGCCGAGGAAGGAGGAGAAAGACGTCGAGGCCGCGAAGCGACGGGGCAGACGCAACAATCTGAAGGAGAGGAAGGACGCCACGACGGTCGCACATCAGGTGAGGGTGGCCGCCCAATTGGCCTGGGAGTTGTAGGCGAAAGCCAACGCCCAGGTTGGCCTGCCTCATGGCCTCGCGGAGGTCATGCTCTACGTTAAGCAAGAGAAGATCATCGACGTTGCTCTCCCGGTCTCGTCGGTGAGCCCGGTAAGTTCCCAGATGCGTCCTGAAACACCTTCCGCGGTTCCGCCTCTGCGCAGGTCCATGCGGTGTCCCGGTTCATCTCCGGACTACATTTGCTGATCATGGTCATGTTGTTCCGTTTTGGACTACATTTTTGTGCCGTACCATGTGTACAATCTGATAGACTTATTTGTGACCTAATTTGAGCCACTCCAGCCGTTGTTTAGAAGTCATATTTTGGTGAAATTTACTTGTTTGTGGTTTTTCTTTTGAGATTTCTAGAAAAAAAATAATCCAAGCTAACAAAATACATTAGCCCGTTGGGGATACCTCTCGGTGCAGAACGGTTCCCTAGCTATTTTCGTGTCCACGAGCCGACCGAAACAGAGGCGCGCTAACGTGTGTTTTGGGTTGGCCTGTTGAAGATGGGCCTTAGGTAGTTGGTCCTCGAGCTACCCAAGCAAACAGCAGCCACACACACACAAATTCAACCCCAAGTCCACAGCCGCGGCGCGAGAAAAGTCTTGTGGTGCATCGCACTGGAGATAGTAGCAGTAGCAGGAGCCACATAATATTCTCTCTCCCAAATGGAGGCAAGAAACACATGCCACTAGCGCACCGGGGATCACCGGAACAGCTGGGAGATACGGTTGCCGGGGCCGTTCTTGGAAGCAGGCGCAGGAAGCCAGGGCGTCGTTTGACACCAGCGAGCCACCCCACCCAAGTATAGCCAAGCTCGAGGGCCTGGCCGTCGCCGTCAGTTGGAAAGGGAGACTACACTCGACGTCGAGTCTGTTTGCGCCGTGCCACGCAACAGGATCCTTGCCGGACATACAAATATTTTCGTCGCTATGATGTTTGATGTAATCTAGGGAAATATTGACACAGGTGAAGTGCAGAGTCCTACCTTTGAGGGTGAAAACCCAAGGTCTGGCTTTAATTGGTTGTGCCTGACAATGTTCTTGGTGGAGACATTTGTTTTGAGAGCGGAGACTAGTCTGTAATTCAGGTGTTGTCTTGGCGGTGGATGTATTGCTGTTGTTAGACCCGAGATACTGTAGCGGGACTTTTTATTTCTTACTTTTCTTTTCTTGTTTTTGGCTGTGTGCATCCGTAGTGCCATTGGGGTGGTGCGTTGTTGCAGAGGCTGGGTGTAATTGGTATCTTCTTGATATTAATATATTCTCTTTATCGAAAAAAGGGAAATATTGACCGAGATCAAAATGAATCTAGGTGGACCATGAATAGCGTGGTAAACTGTGGGCAGCGAATTTAGCCAAAGGATGTGATTAATTAATGGATTCAGCGCGAGGGGCAGCGGCGCCTTTCACTTCCCAGACACCCTCCATGTTCATGTCTCCGCCGGCACTGTTGACGTTCATGCCTTTCCCGACGACCGTGGATCATGTTGAAGCGACGGAGCTGCGGTCGGGGCTCGCCGACGATCAGGAAGTCGTCGAGGTTGAACCGCCCTTGACCCTGTTCATCTGATCAGTTGGCTTGGAAGCCGAAGTTGTTTTTTGCAGCCGGAGACGGTGATTCGGTGGCCGTATGTTGGCCCAGACTTCACATTCGAAAACCTATTCGAATTTGGTGGCAGTGTGTTGACTCAAACTTTAAATTCGAAAACTTATTCGAACTTCTATGCTTTTGTTTGAGTTTTCAGTTCAAATCATCTATCGGGCATGTCGTATGGGGCGCGCCGGTGCGGAGCTCCCCCAAATGGAGGATGTTGTGCCGACGCGCCCTATACGACAGTGTCGGCGCCCCTGCCGACGACTATATGGGCGCGCCGGTGGAGATGCTCTAAGAGATTTATGAGCAGCACATCCGTAAATACTATTGCCCCTAAAGTAAGAGGTGACAATAGTCTCTTGGTCCAACCATTGTTTCCACAACCGCGAGTAATAATAATTATTAAGTAAATAAATACAGACCAAAGCATTAGGCTAAATGATTGTGACGTTGATCCCGAGGGAATCACTATACGTGTACCGTTACTTTCCTCTTTCTGTCACCGAGGTTTTGCGATAGCACGCCGTTCTCCCCTCATCCCACCTCTTCCCTTGATCGAACTGATAGACATGGGTACCTGCAGATCATCAAATTGAGACAAAAATACAAGGATAGAAGATTAAAAAGCTCCTATTCAATTCCTACACATATTCATAAGATTAGATGCATATAAACACTGCGATGATTCACCCCAACCCGCAGCCCGTGAGGACTACTCACACATGATATCAAGATCAAAGATAGAAATAATTGATGCAAATATTTAAATTGAAATCACAATATTCTTACAATGGTCTCCAATTCTCAAGGAGATTTCTATTACAATGGTAATGGTTATGACTATGGAGGAGATGGGAGATGTTATGGATGAACAATGGCGGTGGATCTTCTTCGGTGTGGTGTAGATGGATCTGATGGGTGGCAGATCTGTTTGGCAACGAATGGTTCTCTTTTTGGCGTGCCCCTCTTCACACAACTTATAGGATTTGACCTCGGGCGTGTTGCGCGCACCGTACGGGCGGGGCTTGCGCACGCTAAAGTCCCTAGAACGTACTTTTGACCTCTGGTCGATTTTGTTGCACTTGTGACGAGATTTTCTTCAGTAATTACAGATCCATTTCCCATTAAGACTTGATTTTCTGCACACCATTCAAAGATAGAAGAGATTGCACATGTTTGCAATAATTAATCATTAGTGGCACACTTAGAGAGAAGTTTAGTCAATTTCTTGACATAGCAAAGTGTTTAAACGTGAGGAAACGTGGTGTATTTCACATTCATCAGCAGTCTGCACCACGTTAATGGCGACGCCTCGTGTGCCGCGCGGGCACCGCCCACCTCTGCCAAAGAAATTAATTCTGTTACCAAACGTGACGCGCCGCTCACCTTCCTCCGACGTATATGAAGAGGGGCGCACGCTCGGCTGCCTCATCCCCTCCTCAACCCTAGCCGCCGCACAACCTCCACCGTAGCCACCAACTTTGCCATGATGAGCAGCGCCGGTGGCGGCCACGCTACTCCGCCCCCACCTTCATCTCCACCGCCGACTTCACCTCCCCTGAACGACAACTCCGACACAGTGGAGTTCGACGACGAGAATAAGGATAACGCCGACGATGTTATCGACCCATCCATGTACGATAAGTTCATGGCTGACGTGAAGCAGGAGGCAGAGGAGGAGTGGGAGGCCCACGCGGTGTTCGACGCGGAGCAGCAACACCGCAGGGATGCGGCGACCGCACAAGAGGAGTTGGACGACGACGACTTTGACTGGAGTGGGCCTGACCCAGAGGAGAAGGCGGCGGAGCAGAGGGTCTTAGTCTCGTCCTTCGAGACGCTGAAGAAGGCTGAGGATGACACGAACGGGGCGTTGCAGTAGCAGCTACTGGAGGAAGCGGCGGCCCACCAAGCTCTGGTGACCGCGCGGCTGATGAAGCGGCGGGTGACGGAGAAGCTGAGGAGTGAGGGATGCAGCGGTGGGGTCGGGCTGTCAACCTCCCCGAGGGGCGACAAGTAGTCTAGGGCCCATGTTCATTCTTGTTTTTTCTTTATTTTGTATGCATATTATGTTTTCCAGTTGAATGAAAATTTTGTTGGAAGAATAATATGTGTTTGGTGGGGTAGAGGCACATCTAGACGCAAACGAACGCGCGGTAAAAATAATCATTTTCGTATCCGTAGACCGACGCAAACAGATGCAGTCGATTCCGATTTCCGTCGCTCCATTGAAGATAGCCTTACTGGTTAATACTGGTTAATGTGGCGAATATTGACCGAGATCAAAATGAATCTAGGGACCAGGACTAGCGCAGTAAACTGTGGGCAGCGGATTTAGCCAAAGGATGCGATTAATTAATGGAGCAAACCGTGGGCAGCGATCCTCCAGATTTGAAGCTTGGCTAGAAGATGGAATTATTTATTTTAGAGATATACTAGTAGTGCCAGTGCGGAAGCAGGACCAGGAGGAGGAAGAAGAGTGTCGACTCGCCGGACGGGGTCAAACCGAGGAACCGCCGCGTGGCCCATTCTCTCCCTCTCTGACCGTCCCTGCACAGAAGGGAGCAGAAGAATCTACAGGGAGGGAGGGAAAGGAAAGGGGGGAGAAAGGAGCGGGAGCGGTTAAAAACTGGGAAACGAAGTGGGAGGGAAGCGGTGACGCGAGCGCGACCTTGCTTGCCGTCAGCCAGCGTCAATATTTTGGGCCACGGGAGAGCAGGGAGGGGTAGTTGTTGTTGGCTTTGTTTTAGTTTAGCTGCCTCTGCATCTGCCTGTCCCGTATTGCCTCGCCCTCGCCTTCTCCCCCAGCCGCACCGTCGTCTTCCTCACCATCCCCCCTTTCCGCAACAAGGAACGAACAAGACCCAGATAAGATTTCCCTAGCTTCTTCCTCCTCCAACTCCTCCTCCTCATCGCTGTCCAAATCCTCCGCACGGAACCCACCGCCGGACTTGGGCACGAAGGCAGGCTAATTAACGGGGAGAGAGGGGCGGGTTTTCTCGATTCGTTCCTGCTCCTCGATTTGATTTGGTCCTGCCCCTCCCCTTCCGGGGACGAATTTCGCTTTCACGATCCGGCGCACCCGATTCGCGATCAGGCAGGGGATTAGATTCCTATAATCTGATAAGAACAACCGGGAGTAAATCAGCCGGACTCAGCATCGGTTCTCCCTGTTTCTCCTCCTCGCGCGCCATCGGGGTCACCATCAGGACGGGGAGCCCGATCCCAGGGCCTGCGGCGGCGGCGATGGCGGACGGGCTGGACCGGTGGCGCGAATTCTTCCGGGGCGCGGGCGCCCCAATCTGCGAAGTCGTCGAGAAGGCCATCCTCGTCGCCGCCGCCGACGAGCCGCGCGAGTTCCTGCGCCGCCGCGACCGCATCGCCGAGCGCCTCTTCAACGCGCTCCACGCCCCGCACCCGCCCACGCACCCGCCCCCAGCCGCGTCATGCCACGGCAGCACCACCGTCTCGCAGCCGCCCGCCACGCCCGCAGCAGTCGCCGAGGACAAGGGCAGCGTGCGCCGCGTGCCCGAGACCACTCTCGACAGCAAGGTCCACAGCAGCAGCCCCGCGGCGCCGCTCCCCATCGTCGGGGACCACGCCCAGGACCAGGACTCAGACTCCGACTCTGAGGACGACGAGCGACTACGCCGCGCCGCCGCCAGCAACTACGGCCACACCTACGACGACGACGACGAGGAGGAAGACAACTTAGAGGACCTGGACGCCGCCGCCCCGGCGGAAGAGGATGAGGAGGATCGACACCCTCAGCAGCACGAAGAGGAGGACCAGGAGGCCGAGGAGCTGGAGGCTCTCACCAACGAGATCGACCGCGAGTCGCAGGTCGTCGGGGAGGTGCTCCGCATCAAGGACCTCCTCGACCACAAGCAGGACTACGTACGTGCTCACTGCCTTTTCCATTCCTTGATTGCTTAGCCTGTCATTTCTCAACTCACCAATGACCTCTCTTAGCCTTTATTTCAACTAACAAGAACATCACCACTATCTTGCAGTCGGATGCTACTCTCTTCGACTCGCTCAGGAGGCTGCAGCTCATGCAATTGTCCGTCTCCGCGCTCAAGGTACCTTACCTACGAGTGTTACATAGCGCAAACTAGATTATGTTGCTATTTGGTTTGCTAACCTTTCTGTGGCTGTTCATCATACGCAGGCTACCGAGATTGGAAGGGCTGTCAACGGGCTACGGAAGCACAGCTCGCAGCGGATTCGCCACCTTGTGCAAACTCTCATCCAGTAAGCTCCATCTGCTTGCACCTAGTTTTACTACTAGAGCTTTGAATTTGGACCCCAGTAAGGCGCGGTGGTTTTCTGGCGCGCACCAATGGCAATTTACCACGTGTCCGGGGAAAATAACCAGAGTCCCTTCAGTTTGAAATCCGACGCATGTGGTTCCGATTCCATTGCGGACACGTTCTCCCGATATAAATTCTGCCGAGTTTTAAGAGTTTAATGAGCCAAATTGCTTGCCTAATGTGCCAACAAGAATTTCATTGATACAAGCCAGCTGCGCTGCAACATAGTTGCGTAGTCATAATTTACCTTGTTTGTCATCGCAAAATTAATACCCTAATAGTGAGATTCCGAACAAGTCTTGCAAACAATTGTTGACATCTTCAATTGCCTTGCGTTTCAGAGGATGGAAAGTGCTGGTTGATGAGTGGGTCAGCACTACCAATGTGGCCCTTGCAGGTAAACGAGCTTGAACTTGTCTAACCATTCATTTGAATCCATCAATTTCTTAGTGGTCGCTCGCCTCTAAGCTTAACGTGCTTTTTTTTTACTTGTAGACAACTCCCCAGGCACTTCAAACCCTTCTGTTGTAGATGATGATGAAGAAGAAGAAGGCCTTCCTTCTCCGCCCTTGGATGAAGGAGCATTCTTTGCACCTGAGGCTACCGCCATTCAACTCTCTGAGGTACTGATACATTCACTCTTGCTATCTGAATGGTTTTAGTGTTGAACAACAAGCTAATTAGTTTCCACTATTGTTTTGCCTGTTCCTCTTCGCCACCTGAAGTTCTTTGACGAAATGGATGAAGACGGAAGTGAGTACAACTACTCGAATTTGCTTAACATTATATGTGTAATATGTAGATTGTATGATAATTAACATTATATATTTTGACAGACTTGAGACATAACAATGATGTGCGCCCTGGAAACAAGAGGGAAAACAATGGCAGGAGGCCCTCAGACCATTCAGCTGTGACAAAACCAGAACTTACTCGTCCTGCCGGAACTGTTGAAAGGGATCAGTTCAGGAGGCCAGAATTGACAAGGCAAGAGCCATCGGTGAGGCAGACAAACCAGCAAAAACCTCAAAGTTCAAGTTTGCAAGCCAGGCCCCATGGCATGGCTAACAGGCAATCCAGGCCCCCGAGTTCTGATTCTGGATCTATGAGACCAAAGGCGGCTCCTCACCAGAAGCCCGTCGGTGATATGAAGTACAAAGAGACTCTAGATCACTTCGGCGTCGATAGAAAACCTGCAATGGGTCATGTGGATGTAAGTATCACATGCTACTGAGACTTAAGCTATGATGATGCTTAAGATCTCATGACTTACATCTGTCCTTTGACTCTAGAAATCAAGGCTCCATGCACAGACTTCAGCAGGGGTCAGGCGAGAGTCGGCAAAGCCGAAGATCAATGATGGTTTGGAAGGCAACGTAAGGCTGGAAGCAGCAAAACGCAAGCTCCAGGAACGGTACCAGGAACTTGAGAAAGGTTTGTGTTACCCTTGTGTCCCAGGATTTTTCTTTAATCACTTCTATATGTATAATCTTGTGGTTTACCTAACTCTGCTGTTCCATCCTCGCAGCAAAGAAGCAGCGCACGATACAAGTAATGGAGCTGGGTGACATACCAAAGCCTAAAAATCACAACAGACAGCCTGTGGCGAAGTCGAGGAATAACATTAGAAGTAGGGTACTTGGTCGGCGCTGATTCTTCTGTGATTTTTTCCCTTCATCTGATGAATTTGTTGCCATGGCTTCCTGGTCCAAAGGACAGCAGCTGAACACTTAGTTGCCAGGACCAGAACCGTATTTTTGAACATAAACACCTCTGATGGAGAGCTTTCCTCGAAGTTGCAAGAGCAGCGCTGGATGCCATAAGTTAAAAGTGTTCAGCGAGATTAGTTGCTGTCTGCATAAATATTGCTCTTGCAGTTGGAGCTCGGAGAGTTTAGTCAGTCATGTCTTGATAACCTGAGAGTGGACATGTAGTTCATCCTGTATCGGCTGTTTATCTTTCTTCCTGTTTAAAGGAAGCTGTAGATACACCAGATAGAATAATCATCCTTGTTCGGTACATTCCATCTAGCCTCAAACTTTTAGATGGATTTATTTAGCGCAACATTCTTGGTATGTTTCTTGTTCCCTTGCAACTCCGGGCTATGTTTTTGGTTGCTGGCCTACTTGCTCTTCACATGCGAACCTTAAGGTCAGCCTTTGCAAGTTGCAACAACCTCATGGTCAGGACTCTATTCTACATCCGTGTAAGGAACGGAAGGTAGTTGAGAATTTCAGGAAAAAATGCTTGGAAATGGAACCAATGAAAGGGATAACTGAATGACGCAAAAGGTCACCAAGATATGCATTGGCTCGGCTCGAGTGATACGGTTTGGAAATTGGGAGGGCGTGTATTCCACCAGCGGAGTGGCCGAGTAGCGTGAGCAGCCACTCAACAAAGCCCCACCACCATTTTATTCCTCCTTTCTTCTTATCCAGGGATGCATGTTCCCACTTCCAGCAAAGAGCAGTATTGTTTGGCGAATCCAGCAAAGATTCTTGCGCCGGCCATTCTTCTTCTACAAAGAAGTCTGGTCTAGCATAAGAAAATTGAAGCTTGCTACGCCAGCGTTATCAGCTGGTAGTAAAAGCCAAAACTAGATTCCTATGGTCTTCACATGCCGTAATTCTACAGAGATCGGCGTGTGATTTTTCACAGAAGTAGCAGGGAATTTCCATGTCAAGGAACACGTGAAGAGGCTAGGTACACCAAACAGATCGTCGTCGGCGCGTGCCATGGACGCACACGTTACGCGACCAGCATGTAGATCACACATCACAGTCGTCGCTTATTACCACACGTAAGAGCAACTCTAACAGATATGGAACCTTAAATTTTACGGTTTTCGCGTTAAAAAGGCCCGAACAAATCCAGTATATTTTTCAAAACCGTAGTTTTAAAGTATTTTCCAAAATCTTAGTTTTTTTAAAGATACACAGTAGAATCCTCTCCCGAAGCGTTTTTTTACATGACCTACGGCGGGCTTACGTTAGCCTGAACAACTTATAACCAAACGGGAGAAAATACATAGGTTCATTACAAGCGAGTTTTTGAAGGGCAGAGGGAGCTAGTGTAGAAGAAGGAGCTTAGGGTGGATCATATCCATTACACCAAGAATTAACAAAGCAGGCCGAGGAGGGAGTGTTGCATCTAAAGGCCCAAAACCTGAGAGACAAGGGAGAGATTCTCCGCAACGCCGTTGAAAGTCTGGGCGTTATTCCGCTTCCATATGCTTCATGCAAGGCAGTGTTGATGGTGGACTCTTCGAAACTGCAACAACTCTTGAGGTAGAAGTCGGCGAAGCTGGCGTAATCACCGGGGTCAAAATCACGGCGGAAGAAAGCCCAAACCTCCACCGCCCAGGGGCACGAGAGTAGCAGTTGATCCGTATCTTCGTTGAGGTTGCATGAGAGGAAGGTGGCAGAGGTAGATAGGTGATGTCAAAACCGCCGCTCGTTGTAAGGGAGACGCTTTTTCCTAGCCAACCAGCAGAAAATCTTGCACCTTAAGGGGTAGCACTCCTCCAAGCCTTAGACGCCACATCACCAATCTGCAAATGCCTGAAAGAACTGACATAGAAACTTTTGTTTGAGAGTTTTTTGTTAGTGAGGCGGCCGTCGCGTAATTCTGGAACATCATGGCAAATGTCTACCTGGCTCAACTCGGAGGACAAGGCTCGAAGGTCGGCCGCTGCGGCAACTGTAAGGCGCGGTCCAAGGGAGTTGTGGAGGCCCAGAGAGAGGCCCCCGGTGATGTTAATGTTGGGGCGGGTGGAGTGGGAGAAGAGGTTGGGGAAACACTTGTGAAGGGCATGATCACGGAGCCAGAGATCAAACCAGAAGGAAGTGGAGTTTCCATTGCCCAGGGAGACCTTGGACCTTAATGACGTCTTTCCAGATAGGGTTGTCGAGGTGATGCGGTCCCCCAGATCGCGGGGGCCATTCCAGCCATACATACGCTGAAACCAGGAGGCCAGGGAGCCGAGGAGTTGGAGTGGAGTTTTGTAAGGAATTTTGCAAGTAGGACCGAGTTTTGGGTAGGGAGAGAAACAACCCTGAGCCCCCAATTTTTTTTAGGAACGCAGACATCATCCCATGCCACTTTACATTGGCACTGTTAGAAGTCTCCTCCCTAGTCCAAAGGAAGGAGCGACACCTTTTTTCAATCGCCTCAATAACCCCCGCGGGGAGGATTCCCTCGCTCATGGCATGAGAGAGCATAGAGGTGAGAACGGAGTTGACCAGGATCAAGCGTCCGTCAATGGGAAGGTAACGACCTCTCCAACCAGAGAGCCACATATCGCCCTTAGTCATGATCGGGGCGAAGTCCCCAATGCGCAGTTTGTAGGGGGAGAGCGGGAGGCCCAGATAGGTTTGAGGGAAGGTAGAGACCTCGCACCCAAAGGGGGAAGCCATAGAGACCTCGCACCCAAAGCTGTATTTGCCATGAACGCCACACAGAGTGGTTCAGCCTCCCCGAAAAATGTAATCGGAGCGGTAGCCGCCGCCCCTCAGTTGATTCGTCAGAATCTTCTTCGAATTGGGGGCAAGTTCATCGGCGGCCATAGGTTCCCCGCGGACCTAGATGTATTTTGCCGTTGATTTTATTTTTTCCATTCATTCGTTCGTAGTTCGCGCATAGAATCACATGTAACATCGGATTTGATGCGGTATTGTAAATGAATTCACCATTAAGCCCGAGCGCGCAATTTTTCTTCGAGGACTCGGATATTGAAGATTTGCTTTTCAACAATGATGTTGAGCAAATGATTGTGCTCGTCGCCATGAAAGATCTCAAGGATCGGAAGAATAAAAAGAAGAAGCGCCGAGAATCCACAACTGAACATTTGTGCATCTCGTGGAACCGTGTGCTCGGGCATGATATACTCATGCACGACTACTTCGCTGAGTTACCTATGTACCCTCCCAATATCTTTCGTGGGAGATACCGAATACGTAGAGAACTCTTCGTGAAGATAGTTCTACTTGCAGGCTAATTGCCACTTTTCTACCCGCTAGAGAAGCGTAGCTAGAATGCTAGGTTTTAGCTCGTACCAAAAGATCTCGATAGCTATGAGAATGATCGCCTATGAGATACCGGTGGACTACACCAACGAGTATCTTCAAGTGATGACTCGTGTGTTTGGGCCGGTGTATCTCCAAGCTGAAGAGGACACAAAGATATTGATGGCACACAATGAGCAACGAGGCTGGTCGGGCATGCTAGGGAGCATATGTTGTATGCATTGGAAATGAAAGAATTGCCCCGTGGCATGGTATGGAGAGTACATTGGGAAGAGTCGTGATCCTACGAGTGTTCTTGACGTGGTAGCTTCGGAATACTTGTGGATTTTGCATTATTTCTTTGGGCTCCCGGGTTCTTTCAATGACATCGATGTCTCGAAGAGGTCTCATCTATTTGCTAGGCTTGCGAGTGGAGATGCTCCGGCTTGCAACTACACAATGAATGGACATGACTACAAAACGGAATACTATCTTGCCGATGACATTTATCCTTCATGGTCTACATTTGTCAAAACCATCACAAATTCCATCAACAAGGAAGCAAGCTGAAGTTGCAACGGCACAAGAAACCTGCCGAAAGAACATTGAGAGATCGCTCGGTGGTGTTCCGCAAGATAGATTTGCTATTGTTCGAGATCCAGGTATTTTTGGGAAAAGAAAACTCGCAATAACAACATGACTGCTTGTGTGATTCTTCGTAACATGATCATTGAAAATGAAAGGGACTTCTCTATGACAGTGTTGGTAACCATGTCAAGCCATCAAGAAACCCATGCGGATCTAAACCTTTCTTGAGACCTATCATCAAATTGAGAACAATGTCACACATACCCAGCTTAAAGATAATCTCATTGAGCACCATTATCAGCGATATGTGCAGTAGTTTCCATTTGTATTTCATTCATTTGAGAGATGAACCATTATTTGCTTCCCAGGCCATTCATTATTTCTTCAATTATTTGGATTTGAACTATTTATGTAATTAGATTATTGTTACATTATGTGATGTTTATAACATTCGTAATTTTATTTTATATATTGTTGTCGTATTTACATTTAGTTCATACATATGTGCTCAAATGGTCAAAATGCTAAAAAAAACCATTGATTTACGGTTTCACGAGGTAACGCCGCCGAATAGGTTCACAAATTAAAACTATAAAACCAAATATTATGTTTTGCAGTTTCCATCTGGTGGAGCTCGCGCCCTCCTTCGTATTCGTTTTTCTGCAGACCTTATTCGCTTTTTTAGGAGACGGTTCTTACGACATCTATTAAATTTTCTCTAACAGGGACATGTACAATGCAAGATGCTTGGAAGAGGTGCTTAGAGAAATAAACCAGTTTCGGTTAAGCACTGCGCTTGTTTATACTAGACAGATGCCTAAATAGATACCTCTCATATAGTTAAGAAAGTGCTTGGTTTAGTTTAGTATAAGCATACATGTAAGCACCACACATGGCCTAATAACAATCTCGCAGCACCTACGTCACAGCGTATGCCAGCAGACGGCACGCCCCTATCTTCTTCGTTGTTGCCTCTTTGAGTTGAGTCCCCCACTCACTACTCGCATGTGCGGTTGGGTTGAGAGCACGCTTTCCTTGACCAGTTCCGAAACCGAAAACAAAATGGGGTTCACAGAAGTCTTCCCGCCACCCACCTTCTCCTCCTGGGATCTGCCCGCGATGATTGATCGCGATGGCCACGCCCTCACCGCCATTAGCTTACCTTAGTGCTGGCTACTAAACAATTCCAAAGTGGAGATTAGCGATGTGGACCTCGATATGCGTATTGCTCCTCCTTCCTTTTCTTGTTAAATTCTCCAAAATGTGATGCCACTGTGTTGCTCATTGTTTTATGAAAATGAAATCGAGAGGGATCGAGGGATAGAAAATAAACGACGTCCACGCAAAGGTTTATGCGATTTGACGGTGGTCCCGATTGCGTGATGTGGAAGGGTTTGCCAGTTGTTATTAGAGGGGGTGATCTGCATCTTAATTAAGCATCCTTAGGTCGGCTGGATTATATGGTTGATTAGCTGTTGAGTGCCAAAAAGAGAACGGGGATGTGAACGTGATGTCGCGTCACGGTCGCGGTCTCGATCGAGGAGGGAGCAGCGGCCAGCAGCTTCTGGCTCTTGGAGTGTCTGGTGAGATCGGGCTGGCTACGAAAAGTCGAGTTTGTTGGGGAATTAGGTCTTGGGAGCCACGGTCTTGAGTACAGCGGCGCCTAGAATGCAACCGTTCATGGCAGTTTGATTCCCTAGTTTAGCAGTGATGATTGCTGCTCGTCACAGGCTGCGTGTTTGTCCCAACAATATCTCGGAGGAGACTAGCACTAAGCTCTAGCAAAGGTTAGTGATCTCTAAGTATGGAGAATTCCACTTTGTATCTCAAAATAGTGACAGTGAAAGTTTTTTGTTGTCAATGCATCTCACTCGATAATAACGACACAAAATACTTTTTACATACACATAGTTAGGATTAAGAGCAAGCAACATGTAATATTTGAAAATAACATAGCTCGAAGCCGCCATGCCATGTTCCACAGCGGACTGCCTTTCCTATCGAGACTACATCCACTTGGTTGCTTGCGCTAACATTTCTATTGCCCTCAACTCGACGTCTTCTCCCTAGTCTCATTCGCCATTTTATCGGATTACTCGGAGTAACTTTGGCTATCATTTATGCTCCCATATATTGCCAACGGCGACCCTAATCCAAGTTATAGTTCATGCTGTTTCAGATTTGGGGCACATACACTCGTACCTGTTAGTTCATCTTAACCGAGATATGCCCCTTATTCATGTCACAAATGGGTTATATATGATTACATGTCTACATAGCACACATCATCGTCTTGAGAGGCGGCCGTTGTTTTAGGACAAATTGTTAAATGGATAAAAAAATCAATACATGTCATCAAATAGACATTGGCGACAAAAATTTGTCACCGAAGTCATCGCTGGAGACACAAAGTGACATTTTGTCAATAGATGTCGTCGAAGATGTTCTCTGATGCAAGGCTACGAAAGTGTCAATTAAGCAAGGTTTTGTGAAAAAAGGGATTCATGAGCATTTTATGACGACGAGGGTGGTTTAAGTTCAGTGACGGTTTCACAAAGTGGTTGCTTATGTGTTAGCTCTCGTGCAGCAGAAGTGTAAAGGGCAACAAACAGCACTACTCATACTACTATTCTAAAATAGTGCATCTCAAGTTATCCGATAAGATATACTACTAGCACATATGCATTTTTGCTCCGTCTTTATCCACCTGTATTCTTTTTTGTGAATTCTTTCTTCACTTGTCTCTGATGTTGTTTGCTACTAGCACATATGCATTTTTGCTCCGTCTTTGTCCACCTGTATTCTTTTTTGCGAATTCTTTCTTCACTTATCTCTGATGTTGTTTGTGATTAGCACATCTTAATTTTAAGCTTTCAAAGTTTATGTCACATGAGCGGAACAAACCACCGAAAACAAAATCCTAGTAGCCACTCTGGGTTGGCACAAGTAAGGGATGAGGGTCTAAGACCATCCACTATGTGACCCAAAAGCGATTCAAAGACACTTATGAGCTGATTTCATACATAGGAGAGAACGGGTTCCAATCATCTGACATGACAAGAGAAGCGCACCAGCATGTTGTAAAAGCTCGGGCCTTATCCAGAATTCCCCTGATCTGTAACCACCGCTTCATTATTCAATGCAGCTTCTAGGGTCTCCGGACCCTACCCCTGTTCAAAAAACATGCAACATTGGCCCACATGGCATGGATGGAACCATGGGCGGATCTAGCCTATTGGCAAGGGGGCAGCTTCCCCCACTTAAACATTTAATCTCTTTGTAAAGTCTAGCTTAAGTAGAGGTTTGCCCCCACTTAAAAAATATTTTTTCTTCAATAAGCACATTCTTGCCCCCTCTCAATTCTCATCCTGGCTCCGCCCTTGGATGGAACAATGGAAAGAGAAGGTGTCAAGAAGTTGCATGCATGTACTTTTTAATAAAATGGGCCATCATCCAAAGCGATTCACACATAACAGCAAAATCTCACTAGTTCCAAATTTTGACACGTTTTTCTTTGAACGAACACACATAGTGCATGGTCAAGCTATCTCTCAAACTTCGACTTCTACACGCTACCCAGAATAGCCACTCGCTGTCAATGATCTCCAGAATGGAGAAACGAGTGGCGCATTCGCCGAAGCCAAAGCGATCATATTATCAGCAAGACGGAAGAATCGAAAGCCCTATGCGCCCGGGGGGGGGAGTGGGGATTCCCGCCAAATTTGGCCACAAAGTTCGCAGGGAGTTGTTCCCCGTCAGGGTTAGTGCGTACCAACCCCGTCTCTGCAACATCCTAAACTAGATGGCTCGTGAGAAAGGTCATTGGACCAGTATGTGGTCCAGGGTCTCATCGTGAATGCCAGTGAGCGGGCGGGTTGTGGGGTAGGCCATGCCGTGCTAGTGCATTCTATCGGCGGTCCAACACGATCCATGTAGCGTGAGCTACATCACTTCCAGCTGGACTCGTCGGGGCCCTCGGTGGCGACCACCTGAACCATCGTAGCTAACAACTTGAGGTGTTGCACCGTGGCATCCACCGACCATTCACCGTTAATTATTGCCGCCTGCCCATGGGCACTAGTGGAAAACGGGGCAATAGGCCCGGTCCATTTGGGCCTTTAGACCCGGTTCCCGAACCGGGACCAACTAGGCGGGACTAAAGGGGGTACCCTTTAGTCCCGGTTCAAAAGTAAACCGGGCCTAAAGGCCTCAACACGTGGTGCGACCAGGGAGCTCGCGGCTGGAAGGGCTTTGGTCCCGGTTCGTGGTACGAACCGGGCCTATGTTTCTCAGCCGCGGCGGAGAATTGCTATTTCTGCTCGCGGCACGGATTTGGGCTGTACCAGCGTTTCTCGCCGCGGCAGAGAAACGATCTGTTTCCCTTGCCGCGGCAGAGTTTCAGACAATGCATATATATATCATTCAAGAAACCACAAAAAATCGTCATGAATATATATAGACATCATCAACAGTACACGACATAGTCAACACAGGTACACGTAATGCATGCATATTTACAATACAACTTTTCCCGAACGAATATCCTCCGCCGTCACGATCTTCCGATAGTGCTCTCCACCTGGGGTAAGGACCTCGGTAATAAAGAATCCCGCGATTTCCTCTTGAATTGCTTTTATTTGATCCGCTGTTATGAGAGTGTCCCGCAGGCGTTTCATCTATATTTAAAAAAGGAGATCAATATATGAATGGAACTCAATACAATAGATGGTACTAATTAAGATTAATTGTGAAAATTTGTTATCGTACACGAGTGTGGTGTATTTGGGGATCCCCACCCTTGGGACGAGGCCATGTCACGCATGAAGGTGCGGACGTAGTATCCACATAAGTTATTCCCTTGTTCCTGCCTCATACACTTTACGAAAAAATAGTTCGATCAAACTAATAATCAAGCATCGTATTGAAAGTAAATATCATATATAAAGTTTCACGGACATAGCTATATATATAGTACTACTTACAGGGTAATCTCTAAATGTAAGCTCCGGTTTCCACCATTCACCCGGAACAGTATTGATGAACCGTTTCCAAGCCCTGCCCGGCAAAAAATAATGAGTAAATGAGTAATTGATTAGTTGATGATATCTTCGAATTAGAGCGGATGAAGATGCCAATACGAAATTGATTGAAACTACCTACGGAGGATGGCAGCCATGTCCGCCCATTCCGCATATTCCGTACGTTTCGAGTCCATGACGTTTACGACTCCAAGGTGAAGATCAATGATTAGGAGAATAAAATGGAAACTGCACAAGCATAGCTCAATGATTACGAGAATAAAGTGGAAGGTGCACAAGCATAATGTATGTTATATATAACACTCACTTGATGTTGTAGGGAAAGAATATATCCTCTTTGTCTGCTTGCTTCTCTAAAAACATTACGATGTTGTCCTCTGTGTCCTTGGCGAAGTCTCGAACCGTAACTTCATGAGCTGTGTTTGGGTCTATGAACCCCGGCGGTAGGAGCTTGCCTCTTTTGTATTCCAGCTTCTTCATTCTGCATAATTAAATGTATAGCGTACACAAAGAATATAATGAGGATAATTGTTAGTGCAAATGAATGAGCTACAAACTTAATTACACAAATAAATCACTTACGAGCGAGTAGCAACCGATGACAGCTTTGTCGAGGGCGTCTTGATTGAATAATCGAAACAGTTCACATAACTCAATGTTTATCTCGTCTTCCCCCGGAAGTAATGCTCATCTCTAAGATACACCGTGATGTAGGTTTCACTTCTTCGACGAGGCTTTCAGGTACCAGTCATGCAACCTTCGCATCCGAGTCCCTAGACGCGCGAGCTCGCCGGGTTTGACGAGATCTTTTCCGTATCTATACGTGTTTACCACTTGAGCCGTTGGATAGTAATCTTCGTACTCAAGCGATGCTCCACGAGCTCTAGCCGCCCGTTCGATCATCGATGCCGTCTCCGGATCATGATATGGCTCCACGATGAAGTGGGGTGCGGCCCGAATGTCCTGCTTGTCCAAGTTGGGCGACTTTTTTGCTTCTTTGCTCGCTCTAGAGGACTGTCCAAGAGAGCGGT